>NW_008341757.1:2380910-2419161 GCF_000622305.1 Nannospalax galili
TTGAAATATAAATCTTCAAAGCTGAAAAATTCTTTTGGGACATTATTGTTAGCTTGTTTGTATATTGTGAACCTATTGTTTGTATGTTGTGACCACTAAGTTGTTCTCTGAAGAACTTCTTCTTGTCAAGGAAAACTGATATTCCAATCAAGCCCACAACTTGGGGTTGGATGCTCAGGGAAGGCTTGGGTGGGATAAGAGTATATAGCTAAATCAGGCATGGTGGCACACACTTTTAATCTCAGTACTTGGGAAGCAGAGGCAGGTGGATCTCTGTGAGTTCAAGACCAAAAAAAAAAAAAAAATTAAATGTAGTTATATATGTAGGATATTATTCTAAAAGCTTAAAAATGAAAGCAAAATTCTACCATCTTTAAAAATACCTATTTTACAAATTATTTTTATTCCATGTATACAAGTTTTTGCCTACATGTGTGTAAGTGACCAAAAAAAAAAAAAAAATTAAATGTAGTTATATATGTAGGATATTATTCTAAAAGCTTAAAAATGAAAGCAAAATTCTACCATCTTTAAAAATACCTATTTTACAAATTATTTTTATTCCATGTATACAAGTTTTTGCCTACATGTGTGTAAGTGTACCCCTGTCCTGCAATGAGCAGAGGTCAGAAGAGGGTGTCGGATCCCCCTGGAACTGGAGTTAAGGATACTTGTTAGCTGTCATGTGGGTGCTGGGAACCCGACCAGGGCCCTCTGCAGGAACAGCCAGTACTCTTTACCATTTCTCCAGTTCCAACTTCTACCCTCTTTTTTTTTTTTTTTGGTTTTTTTGAGACAGGGTCTCCCTGTAGCCCCAGCTGTCCTGGAACTCACTATGTAGACCAGGCTGGCCTTGAACTCACAGAGATCCACCTGCCTCTGCCTCCCAAGTGCTGGGATTAAAGGTGTACGCCACCCCACCTAGCAACTTCTACCATCTTAGAAACAGTGGCTTTCCTATAAATGAATCAAAGTCTAAAATATGTAATTATTCAATTGGGCTTCTTTAATTGTCTACATCCCAGAAGAAATTTGTGATGATCTGGCCACAAAACAAAGCTTTTTACATAGAGTAATCATTTTCAGGAATCCCAAAGCCACTGTGTTTGTGTTTACCCTTTCTAGTATTGTCTTAAAGAAATATAAAATACTCTGGGGAAAATGTCAAGATTTTTAGTTTGAAGAAGCTCTTAAAGAGTTAACACTTGTCCAGGGATGGTGGCACAAGCCTTTAATCCCAGCTCTGGAGGGACAGATCAAGCTGATTCTCTGTGAATTTGAGGTCAGCCTAGTCTGCATATTCAGTTTCAAGGCAGTCACCAGGGCTACATGTTGAGACCCTGTCTTAACATCCCCAGAGGAGGTAACTTCTACATATAAAAAATTCTTATGCATATAAAAAAATTCCTAAAAGGACTTGAGTAGATTCACTGCATTCTGTAGCCCTAGAGAACAAGAGCATAAACAAATACTTTAAGTATACCTTCTTTCTCTATAATCAATAGAGTGAATTCATGAATAAATAGCATTTAATTGAAATAATTAAAAACTCCAGGACCTCTGAGTATTGGTCAGTAAAGAACATGTGCTAATTTGCATGCACCAGAGGACCTGGGTTAGATCCTCAGAACCAACCAACTGACAAACCAAAGAATTCCTTAATTGCATAGTTCATTTAAATGTAATCATAATAACATTCTCCTATGTCTCAGGCTAACCTTTTAAGTAGGACATATTTATCAGAAGTATTTCGTGTGAGAAATCCATTTTCAAACTAGAAAAGTCGTACATTACTATCCAACTGTCTTCTACTGTTATCTGGTATTGTTTGCTGACCCTAGATTCCTAAAATTAGTATTTCACAAAACCCTATCGTTATTTTGGTTAAGTAATGACAAAGTTTTTAAGAATTCCAAGAGCACTTCCACTTTAACAAAGTTCATGCTATCTGACTATAGGAAATGGGCATACGAAAAAGACACCAATTTCGTTTGTCTTACCTAAGGAAAAAAATGTTTTCAATGTTATACTTCTGTCAGTTTAGCTTCTAGTAAATAAGAAAACACTGGCTCTGTCTAAAGAGGACTTTTAATCTTTGGATACGATTTCTTTTTAAAACATCTGGTTGACTCATAAATGTTAACAAAAATGATCCACAGAAGATATTATCTAAGTGGCTAAAGACACAATTCAGTTTAGCAGGATTTGACACAAGTAAACGTAGTCTTAAGTGCCTCTTTCTTACGCAAATAATACAGGTCGTTTGCATTTCCTAAGAGACACAGTCATTTTATAATATCAAAAACATTCTTGTGAAGATCTTCTCAAGAGCTCTCCATTTCTAGGTGGTCATTTTAGGGGTAAACAAGTTAACACACAATTTAAATTACTGTCAGTTAAGCAGGAAAAGGGTTTAATTTCTATGTGAAACAAATTAATTTTTCAAGTTTTAAGGCTTTTAATTGAAAACCTTTGGTAAAAATGTGGCTAACAAAAATGTATACCACTTAAATAAAAAGGCTGCAAGTTAAATGCCACAATGTACAATTATATTTAAATTAAAAATGTATTCTCATCAAGTATAGATACTTTGATAGTGTAAGTTTTAAGTATATTAAGTTACCAACAGTAAAGATCTGTAAAGATCTCATTGTATGAAAAATAAAAACTGCAAACAACATGAAACACAGTAAAATACATAATTTCTTAGTAAGTGGCAAATCAACAATGTAACCATATTAATTTTTGTACCTAACAAGTAAACACGTTCATAGTAAAATGAAAACAAATGGATCCTGTAGCTGTTACAAAGAATTCGCAGTGAAAACCTCTCTGTAGGTGCATTGGAATGTAAAGAACTAGAACTCATGCATAACTAATTCAAGACTCTAAAGAAGGTACTAAGAGGAACTTCCACAGCCTAAGGGGAAGCAAGAGCTACAGCCGGACGAAAACCACAGTAGAAAGCAGCCCTAATCACAAAAGACTTTGAAAACCGAAATGAAAATCACTAACTTAAAATTTAACATTTAATTGAAACAAAACACTTTTTCAATTTTATTAGTGGATTAAGACTTCTCTTAAGGTCATTTGTTAGTGTTAATCAAAGTTTAAAAATAGTCTAAAGCCAAAATAAACCCAGTTGAGAGCCCCCATTTCTAGTAAGGCCTACCGCGCTATAGGAAGGATGCTTAGAACAACTGCGTCCTGTTTGAGGCTCGACGCTGCACCACATTCCATTCACATGAGGACGAGGCGAACAGATGAGCCCTCCCCGAAAAACATTTTTAAATAAATCAGCTACAGTTCTCAAATACAACTCAGCTGCTCAAACAAACCATGTTAAAGCTCACTAACATTTAACAGGAAATTCATGGAGTTTATGTCTGCAGTCTGAGTTTCTAACAATCTCTGGTTAACATTTAACAATTCCTTTTTCAGGCTTAAAAAAAAAAAAAACCCTACCCCATTAACTACAAAAACACTGGTATAAATCTCAACAAAGGAAAATACTGGAGCTGAGGACAATCTGGCTACCTTTTCAGTCAAGGTCTAGCCTACAATAAAGGAAAAAGTTCGACTGGAGCTACTCGAAAGAACAAAGTCTAAATTCCCACCCAAGCAGGTCTATACAGAGAACACGACACTGTTAGAAACAAGCTGGGGGCGGGGAAGGGAATCCAGCACCACCAAAAAAACAAACCTTCACCAAACAAGAACCCTACTTCCCTTAAAACGGTGTAGTCCAATTTGAAGCATATCTGCCACAATCCTTAAAGTCTGGTTTTTGAATTAACCTTCGTAGCATTACTAAATTACTACCAACACAGTAAACCTTTCTAAACGGCTTTTTAATGTTAAAGCTAAGAACACCCAACTCACAACTACGGACGGCAAGGGCCTCGTTCGTAAGGCTGAGAAGCAAAACCAAACGTCAATGAAGACAAAGAAGAGGAAGCAGAAGATACAGACCGCACTTGGCTCCCGGCAGCTCCGAAGTCCGGAATCTCGGCGGTCCAGGCCAGGGCGGCGCAGGGCGGCGGCAGAGCCGACGTCTCCGGCCTCGGACGGAGCCCGAGCCGGTCCTCAGTCCTCGGACACCCCAGGCCGAGGCTTCCCGGCCGGCGGTTCTGGGCTCCCCGGCAGCGGCGTCATCGCACACCGGAAAGGCGCGGACCGGGGCGGCGGAGGCTGCAGCCCCACGAGCTCCGACCAGACGCCGGTCCCGGGCGGCCCAGCTCGGCGGGGCGACGCGGACTACAGCCTGCCCTTTGTCATGGGCTCGGCGGTGCCAGCGAGATGCTGCGGCTGCAGCTCCACCGCGTCCTCCGATCGGGGTCAGGGGATTGTCGCGGGGCCGCTTACATAACCGTGAGACGCTCGGGAGAGCGAGCAGGCCGAGCGCTCCCCGCCGTCCGTCCGTCCGTCCGTCCGTCCGTCCGCACCGAGCGCCGGGCACGGGGCAGCGCAAACGCCCGGCGAGGAGCTCTTGGCTCCGGGCGCGGAGGAGGAAGAGGCGGCGCTCCGTAAACTGTAACTAATCCCCCGTCACAGGTGCTGATGGAGTCACTTCCAGCACGAGTCACATTACTGGTGATTACTCATTTGGCTGCGGCCGTAGACTGGCTCATAATTTCAACAACAGACAAAGACAGACTATGGCGAGACGGAGAGCCCAAGTGTACTGACTCCTTCATAAAGCAAACCCAAATACAAAGTTTTTGCTTTCCAGATTGACCAAGGTGAAAAAGCACAAAAGCGTTAATATGAAGTCAGAAAAACTAAAGTGTAACTTTAAGCGCCCCCAAAATTACTTTGTGTATCTTCAATCAAAGGTTATATATACACGTGTGTGTGTGTATATATATAGCTTTAAAATACTCAGAAAAATCAAATTAAAAAGAATTTGAACTCGGTTCATGCCTATAACCCGTGATAAGGAAGGCAGAAGTTCAAGGATCAGGTCAGCCATCTTCAGCTACAGAGTGAGTTGAAGAACAGCCTGGGCAAAGACCCCCCCCCAAAAAAACCAAACAGAAAATAAGAAAGGAAGGCTGGGGGCAGGAGGAAGAGGGACTGAGGGAAGAAGGGAAGGAGGGAGGAAGGGACTGAGGACACTGTGTGGGGGTGGTTCAGGCCTCTAATCCCAGGACACAGGTGATTGCTCTGAGTTCAAGGTCAGCCTGGTCTAGCAAAACCCTGTCTCAAACAAGAACAAAAATTTGAGGTAACAAAGTGAAATAAAACAACACAATCTCAGAAGCACTTTATTAAAAAGGAAACTGGTAAAATATATTTTGGTGGATTTAAAACTGATGAAACATTTTCATTATTTATAAAAATGTAATTATGCTATAATTTGAAAGCATAAACTACTCTTTCTAATCTTGTGATTGTTGTGTGTGAGGGTGTACAGCCCACACATGAAAGTCAGAGGACAACTTTGGAAATCGGTGCTTTTCTTCCCCCTTAGGCTGTAGAGAGGAAACTCAGCTTTCACTAGCAAAGTCATCTCCCTGGCCCCTTCTGAAGTTTCTTAACCTATATTTAAGATCTTCCTGCTTCTGCCTCCCATGTACTGGTATTAAAGGCATGCCATACCAGCTTAACATATATTCTTAACTTCCATGGAAAATCTAGAATTACACTGTCCAAGCATATATGACTACTGAGCATCTGAAATTTAGTTAATGTGAGGTAAGATATGTGCTGTCTGGACAAAATACACACTGAGATGGAGCTAAGATGCATCATAAATTCATACTGATTACATTTGAAATAATATTTTGGAGCTGGGTGTGGTGGCTCACACCTTTAATCCCAGCACTTGGGAGGCAGAGGCAGGTGAATCTCTGTGAGTTCAAGGCCAGCCTGGTCTTCATAGTGAGTTCCAGGACAGCTGGGGCTACAGGGAGACCCTGTCTCAAAAAGACAAAAAAAGAAAAGAAAAGAGGAGGGGAAGGGAGGAAGAGAAGAGAAAAGGAGAGAGAGAGAGAGAGAGAGAGAGAGAGAGAGAGAGAGAGAATGAAATAATATTTTGGTTATATTGGTTTAAAAAAATGTAATTCTGTGTGATTTTTATTTTCCTTTTTTCTTTTTTGGTCTTTTTGAGACAGGGTTTCCCTGTAGCCCTGGCTGGCCTGGAACTTGCGATGTAGACCAGGCTGAAGAGGAAGAGATGGGCAGTGAATGTCCAAAGTATGTAACTAAAATACAGTTCTATCTATAACACATGGGCTGTGCTAAAATATAACACCTTACATACAGACCATGAAGGGTACAAAAACAGAACTCCACCATAAAGTACTTTAAATAATGCTGTCAAGTAAAGATTGAATCACAATACACCGTCCTAATAACTCACTGATAACCACCTGGATATGCACAGAGAAGAGGGAAAGTAAAAACTCCGGTCACGTAAGTTGCAGAGGGAAACCACTGCAGTGATATGGCGACCTCGTTCTGAGACTTGCCAAAGAGAGAGACAGCAAACGCTTAATATTGCTTAGTATTATTTTAATTATCAAAATTAAGTATATTTTATACTACATTTCTACAATGTACTGTACACAGTAGCATGAGTTTAGTATTTCACAAGATCCATCTTGTAATACTGCAGTATACACTCAGGTTTGATTATATTTGACACAGGCTTTTAAAAAAAGACTATTTGTGCCAGACTAGGTGGTACTGGAGAGGTGGAAAGATCTCTGTGAGTTCAAGGCTAGCATGGTCTATGTAACAATTTCTAGGACAGCCAGAGATACAAAACAATAATACTGTCTCAAAACAACAATAGCAGGAACTATCTTTGTCCCCCTTTTTTCTCTTTATTTTATGTGTATGCGTGTATTGCCTGCATGTAGGTAAGTGCACCCGTGTCCTGCAATGCCCTCAAGGACAGAAGAGGCCATCGGATCCCCTGGAACTAGAGTTACAGAGAGTTGTTAGCTGCCACGTGGGTGCTGGGATTCAAACCCGGGTCTTCTGCAAGATCAACCAGCGTTCTTAACCACTGAACCATCTCTCCAGCCCTCTATCTTTGCCCCTTGAGTGTTATCAGACCTCTCCCATCCCACCAAAAAGATCAACAGCACACAAAAAAACTCACATTAACAATCCAATTGCCAGCAGGGTATGGTAGACATGCCTTTAATCCCAGCACTCAGGAGACAAGCAGGTGAACTTCTGTGAGATGGAAGCCAGCCTGACCTACATAGCAAGTTCCAGGCCAGCTGGGGCTAGAGAAAGACCCGCTCTCAAACAAAACAAAACACCAATTGCTACAAGTCATATATTCCTAGTAAAGAATGTACTATTACTTAAAATCAAAGTGATTAACATCACTGAGAAAACATTCATTTAAAAAAGATATTTCAAATTATATCATGGTCAAAATAAAGCAAAAAGGCCTCTATTGAGATACTAACTGGTCAATTCTTGAAGCAAAACAAGGGTGTATAGAAGTACAACCAACTGGAGGCATGGAATGCTTAACTGGGCACTCTGACATGTTTGCAAATATATTAATGTGAGTTTGTTGTAGAAATCTGGCAGATTTCTAGCACACAAAAATAATGAAATAATGATATAGAAACTTGCTAGGTTTTATACCAAGTCTCCTTAATTCTCTCTTGTTCCTAAAGCTGATTGGGGAATGGATGACCCCAAGTTTCAGACGGAAAAGTATCCATTTGTTTTTATGGCTCATGTCTTCCTTACTGGATTAAGGAAGGAAAGTAAAGAGTTAATTTCTTTTTCTATTTTTTGGTGGGTGTAGAATGAGAGGGCTTTTCTGGCTGCTAAACTAGGCTAAAGGAAGAGGAAACTACTCCAGTTACTGCCCAGAAATACACATCTCTGACTTCCTTCCTTTTTAGTTGGTTTCTAGGTTACAAGCTGAATAAATCAACAGAGGTGAGAAAGTAAACAGAGGCTAAAAGGAACACAACACTGTCTGGCTTTCCAAAGAAAATCTGTTCTTTCCAATAATGTGATAATGCTGTGAGGGCAGTTAAGGGTTAAACAGGCATTTCAGTTACATTTTAGCTTGGCCTATAAAAGGAAACTCCTCACCTTTAAACATATGGAAGACTGTAAGCAAACCTGGGGATTTCACCAACTATGAAGACAAAAGCAAAGAAAGAAAGAGAAGAACAACAAACAAAAACTTCTAGCAGGGAGAACATAAAGGCTGGTGCTGGGGAGGAAACCCAGAATTTCTCCTGCTCCATGGCCTACAATGACTGATTTTGGGAGGAAAAGAGGGCATGTGAGCAGGAAAAGAACAGATGAATGAACACTGACCAGAGGGACTCAACTTGATATGGACTTTGCACAGCTAACTACATTCTGAAAAATATTTTTCAATAAGGCATATTTTTCTATATATCTATGAAAACACAAACACAAAATTTCTGCGTCATGCTAATATCCAACGGATAAGTATTGCACTGATCAATCTATAAAAAGGGTGTATCAAAGCCTCATACCTTTAGTAGGCCAAGTTCTAGCTACATTGTATTTTTAGAAGATATACAACTCTTCTCACTTTTCAATAGTTTCCCCTACTGTCTAATGGAACGGTTCAGCAGTTAAATCACTTGCCATGAAGGCAAGAGGACCTGGATGCAGATCTCCAGAATGCCGTAAATGCCAAGTGAACACAGCAGCTGGCCTGTAACTGTAGCCGCTGAAGGTGGAGCTGGGATCTGGAGTAAGCCATCTACTTAGCCACACTGGCAAGCTCTGGGTTGCCTCAAAGAATGAGGTGGGAAAGCAATCAGGGAGGATTCCTCACATCATCTTCAAGCCTTCACACAGACGTGCACAGGCATGTGAACATGCATACCCACACCACACACAGGGGAAAAAAGACAGGGAGGGAGGAGAAAAAACAAAGAAGAAAACTAAATTCCCTCTCTCCCTTAAGACAAAGCACACTGAGTGAAATTTCAAGAAATACATGTGGGATGTCTTATGAGCTTACTCTGAGGATATATACAACAGTAAATTAAAGACAGCAAATTCCTATCCTTCCACAATTAATAGTATTTTCAGAAGGATATTAGTAATCATAACACAAAATGACCATTGTTAGAAATCAAATGAAGAATTAGTTTATACTCCCCTCCTTTTCTTACACCCTTGATAACAGCCCAAGTCATTCGAGACCACCAACATATATTTTGTAGCTCTGCAGACATCTAGTCAAAGATTTATGTTGGCAATGTTTTAAAACTCTACCCCTTCTAGACTTTCTAAGCACTAGTAAGACACATACTGAAACCCTCGAGTTACTGTACAAGTCTGTCATCTCAGACTTCTCTTTCAGAATTACCCTGATTAGTCTTCTTTCCACCTAATGCTGAAATTTTACTTAAATTTCTTTCATTACCCCTTTGCAGGCTGTGGCAGTAAGATGACCAGTAATCCCAGTACTTTGAAGATGAGTGACTTGCACATTGTAAGACAGTATGAAATAACTATATTGTTTTTTGTGATTGCTGGCATGGGGTGGCAGAGGGCAAAGTATTCTGCCATCTGCTGTATTAAACTTTAAACTTTGAACTTTAAATGGAGGAAGATGAAACTGAGACACTGGAAGCCCTGAGTTTAAAAAAAAGTTTATTGGGGCTGGAGAGATGGCTCAGCGGTTAAGAGCACCGACTGCTCTTGCAGAGGACCCGGGTTCGATTCCCAGCACCCACATGGTGGCTACGAACCGTCAGTGCTTAACTCCAGTTCCAGGGGAATCCAAAGCTCTCTTCTGACCTCCGCGGCACTACACGAAACGGGTGCACTCACATACATGCAGGCAATACACTCATACACATAAAATAAAATATTAAAAAAAAAAGTTTATCAAAAGAATCTGCAAAAGGCAAGTCAATGAAATGGGCTGGATGATAGTAACAGGCACTTGCAGCTGGTTAGAGTACAAGTCACTAGGACTATTAACCTGTGTATGCAATCCCCCTTGATCTTATAACCATTTTCAAGTTTAAAAAGGGTAAGGGGGAGGGGGCCGGGAAAGATGGCTCATCAGGTAAAAGCACTGGCCTGCTCTAGCAGAGGACAGAAGTTCAGTTCCGATCACCCATACGGCAGCTCACAACCATCTGTAACTCCAGTTCAATGAGAGCTGACTAGCTTTTCTGGCTTCTGTGAGCACCAGGAATACATGTGGCAACATATACATGTAGAAAAAACACCCATTCACATGAAATGGAAATAAATACGTTTTTTAAAGTTTGGAATGGTAGCAGATGCCTATGATCCCAACACTTGGGAGGTTGAAACAGGAAGACAACCTTGAGTTAAAGGAGAGCCTGATATACTTATGTACTGAGTTCCAGGCCAGACTGAGCCATAGAGTGAGATGCTGTCTCAAAAAGCCAATCAGGGCCTGGGGAGATGGCTTAGCAGTTAAGAGCACTGGCTACTCTTGCAGAAGACCCAGGTTCAGTTACCAGTATCCACATGGTAGCCAACAACCATCCTTAACTCTAGTTCCAGGGGATCTGATGCCCTCTTCTGACTTCCATGGGCATTACATATATATGGTTCACTTACATACCCACATGTCACTTATACATATAAAATTAAAATAAATTTAAAAATAATTTTAAGCTGGACATGGTTGCACATGCCTTTAATCCCAGCACTTGGGAGGCAGAAGCAGGAGGATCTCTGTGAGTTCAAGGCCAGCCTGGTCTACATAGCGAGTTCCAGGCCAGCTGGGGTTACAGAGAGACCCTGTCTCAAAAAACAAACAACGACAACAACAACAACAACAACAACAAATCCAAAAGTTATGGACTACTAGTATCATCTTAAGAAACTGAGTGACTGAGTGTTATCTGGAGCCACAGTGAGAAATAAAAAACAGATGCCATGATGTACAGTTATCTTAAGGGCTGGGTAATGATGGGAAAGAAACATGTAAGTAAAATTTCCAGGAGGGCTAATTCTAGCTCAGCACAAAGAATCAACTAATTCATTGGTTAAGCCCTAGGAAACCAAAGTAGACCTACTGATGAAGTAGGAGGCTTTCTGTAAGTAGGAGCAATCCATGAGGGTGAGGTGTTCCATGCCTGTGATCTCAGCATTCACAAAGCAGAAATGAGAGGGTCCCACAAATCTGAGGCCAGTCTGACTGGCATAGTGAATTCTGGCCAGTCATGGCTACACCAGTCTCAAAGTTAAAGGAGGGGAAAAAAAAGCACCTGGATGAAAATCTGTCAAGTTTGTCACCGAAAGGCATATGCTACCTCAGGCTTTGACAGGAAGTGGTTTGTAAAATATTCAAGATGCTTAGCCAGGCCTTTAGTCCCAGCATTCGGGAGGCAGAGGCAGGCGGATCTCTGTGAGTTCGAGCCCAGCCTAGTATACATAGTGAGTTCCAGGCCAGCTGGGGCTACAGGGAGACCCTGTCTCAAAATGAAAAAAAAAAAAAGACCAAAAACAAAAATATTCAAGATTCTTAGCAATCTTAAGGTTCCAATATTTTCTTCTTCAAACTACATAATGCTTTAGCAGTACAGATCAATACTATCAAACAACACTTCAAAAACTCGGCTGCCATTTCTGCATATATAAATGTACAGAAAGAAATACTGCTCAAAGCTCCCGTGAATCACATGAGGTCAATGCACGGAAAACCTGTGTGGTATGGGATCTCTGGGATCTACAGATCCTTTACCTCTTCAGGATGAAAAGGCATTCGTAATTCTGTGGAGAAAACAAAGACTACACAAATCAAAGTAACCATAACACAGTTTAAAATGGTAGTGGTTATAAAATCACAAACTTGAAGTTCATCTAAAATAACCTGCCTTGATTCTTATCAAGCACACATGACCGATGCTGTGTATATGGCTCGTTCATTCTCCTTTTCAGTGTACAACCCACACTAAAATACATTTTTCAAAATTCCCCAACCGCTTCAGTGTGTGCACCCTTAGCAGCTTAGGTTAAAATATCTATTTGTTTACTGATTTTGTTCACTTCCATCTGGCAAATATTTACTTCTTATACAGTATAAGTCAACAGGACTTTACAATTATTTCTCTATTTACCTCCTTATTCATCAAAAAATTTGATGTCACCAACAATCTGGAAAACCTAAGTTTTCAGTGAACAAAGGGAATTCACAATTTTCATATTTTAACATAATACAGTAGCTATTTCTGATTTGGAAAATAAAAATATTTAGATGATACTGAAGAACACTTATGTTCAGTATTTAAATTCACAATAAATAGGTAATAAGCTAGCAAACAACGTATCTTTTGTAATTGATCATTTATGCCAATATTTTTACGGTCATTAGAATCAAAGTCCTGACATACAGAAAAGAGAGGTATTTATTATTGCTTATAAGTCAGTTAAGATTCATTTAAAATGTCTTTTACTTTCTTTCTAACAGGCTGTACAATAGGAATGTACACAAAAAAGTATAGAGAAAACAAACACACAAGTAGAATCTTATAACAAGTAATAATTATTTACTAATAAAAATGATTCATTTCCATTAGACAAAAATCACAAAGTCAAGCTGGGCGGGTATGGTAGCACATGCCTGTAGTCCCAGCACTTGGGAGACAGAACAGAAGCAGGTGGATCTCTGTGAGTTCAAGGGCAGCCTGGTCTACATAGTGAGTTCCAGGCCAGCTGGGGCTATAGGGAGACCCTGCTTCAAAAGGACCAAAAAATAAAAATAAATAAATAAATAAACAAACAAACAAACAAATAAATAAATAGTCGTGAATTTTTCTACCTTGGGTTTTATTTTCTCCCATCTTTATCTTGAGATAAGGTGCCTCAGTCTGTAGCCCAGGTTGGCCTGAAGTCACTAGGTAGATCAGGATGGCCTCAAACCTGCCTCAGCCCAAGTGCTGGGATTATAGGCATGAGCTATCATGCTTGGCTTTCCGGTAAGTTTTATTCACGGACTGCACCCCTCCTGAGGGATAGAATATGCAGGTTTCCAGGGTTAATGGGTAGGGGGAAAAGCTAAGATTCATTAAGATGCACAGAGCCTTAAGTTTATCCCTGTGTGAAAGAGAAGTTCTCCACAGTTAGACCTCTCATGGATCACAGTACAGTTTATTTCAAAGTCCTAGTTTTCTTCAAAGCTTTGGGGAGCTTGTTGAACAAACTGGGCAGACACTGTTAAGACTGCTGAGGCTTTAGTGCTCTACAGCTGTGGGAAACATCCACCCTTCACTGACACCTCACCACCTGCTTCCTCAGGTTTCCTCAGCACAAGAACTGTCAAGATTCACCTTCACTACGTCAAATTATTTTCTTTTAACTTTGTGCTGTATTTTACTTTGTCATAGAGAATGTGAACATACTATAAAAGTTAAGAAAAAGTTAAAAGTTGGTATTAAAAAAAAAAAAAAAAAACGGGCAGGAGAGATGGCTCAGCGGTTAAGACCACTGGTTATTCTTACAGAAGACCCGGGATCGAATCCCAGCACCCACATGGCAGCTAACAACTGTCCATAACTCTAGTTCCATGGGATCCGACAGCCCATCTGTCCTCCATGGGCATTGCATGACACAGTTGGACTTACCTACATGCAGGCAATACACTCATACACATAAAATAAAAATAATAAAATAAAATAAAATAAAAAAATCAGCAAGGCCTGGTGGCACATGCCTTTAATCACAGCAGCACTCTGGAGGCAGAGGCAGGCCCATCTATAGTTGAGTTCCAGGCCAGCTGGGGCTACAGAGAGACCATGTCTCAAAAAGGCAAAAAAGCAAAACAAAACAAAATCCAAATCAATCATTTAAAGTCGCCACAGAGCATCATGCCTTCTTTTGATGAGGGCAAATGCCTGCTGTCCTGTGGGCCTTGCCTGGTCCCAGCGGTCAGCCTCGGGCACCTCAATAGGATTTTTCTCTTTTCCTTTTTGCAGTGCTTGGGGTCCAACCCAGAGCCTCATGCTTTTCAAGGCAAGAAATAAGCATTTTTCTACTCTGATCAGAAATAAAGCAAAGGGGACCTCAGCAGTTAAAAGCAATGGCTGCTCTTGCAGAGGATCCAGGTTCAATTCCCAGCACCCACATAATGATTAAAAGCTGTCCTTAACTCCAGCTCCAGAGGATCCAATGACTTCTGACCTCCAAGGGCACTGCAGGACAGGGTGCACTTGCATATATGCAAGCAATACACACATGCACATAAAATAAAAATAAAATTTTTAAAAATATTTTATTATTTTTATTTTATGCATATGTGTGTATTGCCTGCATGTAGGTAAGTGCGCCCGTGCTGTGCAATGCCCACAGAGGACAGAAGAAGCCGTCGGATTCCCTGGAACTGGAGTTACAGACAGTTGTTACCTGCCATGTGGGTGCTGGGATTCGAACCCCGGTCTTCTGCAAGAACTGAAGTCAGCATTCTTAACCACTGAGCCACCTCTCCAGCCACAATAAAATATTTTTCTACAAAGAGGCACATGGCGCCGGGTGTGGTGGCACACGCTTTTAATCCCAGAACTTGGGAGGCAGAGGCAGGCGGATCTCTGTGAGTTCGAGGCCAGCCTGGTCTACATAGTGAGTTCCAGGACAGCTGGGGCTACAGGGAGACCCTGTCTCACAAAGACAAAAAAAAAAGGGGGGGGGGGGAGAGGCATATGGCTCAGAATGAACATATCTCAGGGCACATCAGCACAATCTGGATCCAGACCTTGTCCTGGCAAGTGTCTCTGTCATTCTGCTCACTTAACCTACTTTCTTAGTAACCACAAAAGTTTTTAAATAGCTTACCAATAAGTATACATTGGAAGGCAAGCCATTTTTAGTGTGGGGCTTTGACTCACAAAGAAGGCTTTTTAACAAGTGTTTATATGTGAAAATGACAAGGCGAGCAGAGGAGAAACTCTGACAACTAGGTAGAGATACACACTCAGAGATCTTCTGCTTTCTAAAAACAGCAAGCAACAGACACAGCAGCCTGGCAAAGTGGCAGTGCTACTTCCCCAAACCACACGGCAATAGAGAACCTAAAACCCATTAGGAAGAACTATAAACTCAAAGGTAGTTTCTTCCTCATGCTCAAAAAGATGAGGACTTAGTCACCGTCATCCGACTTTCTAGGCCTACGAAGAGGAACAAAGAGGAAGTTCTTCCAGAGAAGACCTGGAGAGCCACAAGTGCAGTTAATCATTCAACAAAAGATTTCAAGGCTGATTTAAACTGCCTGTGAAGCAGCAAAAAAATTTCCCAGGTCACATGAACTATGAACCCGGAATGAGTTGGCTCAAAGACGGTGGCCAAAGGCAAAGCCCTAAAACGACAACATGGGCTTTTCTGTCACATATTGTCAACTGCTGAAGTTTTTTGTTTTTATTTTGTTTTATCATCTTTAATGAGTTATAATTGATAAATATAAGGTATAATAAATGTAAAGCATATAATGTGGTGCTGACTTTATATATGTGTATATGTGAGGTGACTGTCAATCAAGCTGGTTGAGACATCTACCACTCAATGAGAAAATTTAAGATCTGCTTTTAGCAAATTTCAAGCATGCATGACAGTATTGCTAAGTAGGGTCCCTAGGATGCACATCAGATGCCTGAGCGTGCTTATATTCACTGAAGTCTGAACACTTGCCCTACTCTCTAGCAACCACCATTCAAAACTCTGCAAATTATTCTTTTTAATTTTTAAAAATCTGTGTGTATGTATGTGTGTATGGCATGTCCGCACAGGTCCCCATGTCTGGTAGAGAGCAGAACAGGGTGTTAGCTCCCCTGGAGCTGGAAGGACAGGCACCTCTGAGCTGACCAACTTGAGCAGGTGCTGGTGACAGAACATGAATCCTCTGTAGGCACAGCAAATGCTCTAACCATTTGGCCACCTCTGTTTCTAAGTTCAACTTCTTTAGATTTCAGGAAGATAATCACACATCATTCTCTACTAGGTTTATTTCACACAGCATAATGTTTTCAACATTTATCTTTTGCTGTGCTAAGGATCAAACACCATGTTCTTCCAGTCTGTAAACACTTACTCTATCACTAAGCAGCATCTCTGGCCAATTTTGTTCTTATTGAGTGAGGTCTTATGCATCCCAAGCAGACCTTGACCTTGCTGTGAAGCCAAAGGTTAGAGTTGCTGCTGTACTTTTGGTTTTGTTCATTATTTAGAGACTACTGGTTTCTGTAATCAACCCCACGAATATAAGACCTTACATATTTAATACAGTACATTACCCCTGTATAATGAAAAAACATTAAGTTTAATGTTTTCAAATCAGTGACTGTTGCCGGCAGTGGTGGCACACGCCTTTAATCCGCATTTGGGAGACAGAGGCAGAGGCAGACAGATCTTTATGAGTTTGAGGCCAGCCCGGTCTACATAGTGAGTTCCAAGACAGCTGGGGCTACACAGAGACCCTGTCTCAAAAAAAAAAAAAAAAAAAAAAAAAAGGACAATAAATAAATAAAGACTGTTAAATTCTGTACAATGTTAACTCAACATGGTAAACTAGGACAATTTTCCAAAGCAGACAGCACAGCGAAGAGCATCCAAAAATTCAAGATATATATAAACATGTTTTCCAGGTTGTACAAACATATAGACAGCCACCACATTTTTTAAAGGACTTAAAGTATCCTGATTCTGTTACTTATAAAATAGACTTAAAGTTAGCCAGGCATGGTGGTGCATGCCTTTAATCCCAGCACTCGGAAGACAGAAGCAGGCAGATCTCTGTGAGTTCAAGGCCAGCCTGGTCTACATAGTGAGTTCCAGGACAGCTGGGGCTACAGAGAGACCCTGTCTCAAAAAAAAAAAAAGAAAAAACAAAACAAAGACAAAAAAAAATTATTTTTATATATATATATATATATACTTAAAGTTATAATTTGGGTTCTATTTAGTTGATTTTATATATTTAATTTACTAGTCTTTAAAAGATTTAATTATTTATCTATTTATTTTATGTGTATAAGTGTTTTGCCTGAGTGTATGCAGGTGACCTTGGAGGCCAGAAGGGGGTGATGGATCCCCCCCACCCCCAGCTGGACTTACAGGCAGTTGTTATCCACCATGTAAGTGCTGGGAACCAAACCTGGGTCCTCTGCAAAAGCAGCAAGTGTCTTTAACTGCTGAGCCATCTCTCCAGGCCCTCAATTTGCTAATTTTGAAATAGAAAGTATAAAACTCTTGAAAATAGTTGAAACCAGTTCTTAAAATACACATTTAAGGCATTATACATTTACTTAGGTATTTTACTACCCACTGTGCTTGGTGTTATAAATGCCTGAAAGTAAAATGTATCAGTATTTGGTTTTGTATAGACTCTCTAAATAACAAATTACAATAAACCAATCGGTAATTCAAAAGTATTTTACTTCGAAACGCATTTAATACACCTAATCTATCAAATACCAAAGCTTAGCTTGGTATTTCTTAAATATACATGGGTCAAGTTGGGCAAAATTATCTAATACAAAAACCCTATTTTACAAAGTATTGATCATGTTGACTAATTTAATGAACAGTTGTACCTCACAAAATCTTGACAACATAGTACACTATAGAGTATTAGTTCTTTACCCTCTTGAGTTCCTGGCTGACATGCATGTAGTTGCATCCATTTCTCTTGCTCAATATCTAGAGTACTCCGCCACATGTATCACTAGCCTAAGAAAAGATCGAAACTCAAAGTACAGTTTCCACTGGCAAATTGCTGTCACATTATTGTAAAGTTAAGAAAGAGTAAGCTGAATCATTTTAAGATGAGCTGTTCTTGTATAATTAAATTTAACAACAGTAACCCTTAAACACTCTATTTAGGTTCCAAAGAGCTTCTACTTAAGTATGGAGCAGTAAGAAGCTCCCACCCCACTCCCACAGTTAGTTAGTGTAGTATGTGGTCAAACCTGTTTGACAGCTTTGATGCAAAAAAGGATTAGGAAGTTTAATTCATTCAACAAATATTAACTGAAACACCTACAGCTCCTTGAGCTTTGCCAAAGAGATTTAAGTTTGATGCAAAGATGAAGCTAACTGGAAATTCAGCAAAAGCAACAAAATACTTGGTATGACTTGCCCCATCCCCACTGCTACCACAGACCAGAAACTGAACCAAAGGCCTCAAACATGATAGGCAAGAGCTCTAAGATTAAACTATAATATCAGGCTGGCATAAATGATTAGTGTTTCAATTCTGTGAAATAACAATCACAACATACTGAGACCATTTTAACTGAAAATTAAAACTCCACCAATAAATAGCTAGATATTAGGACATAAACAAGTGATCTCCATGGCAAAGGTCCATCTATAAAGTCCTGTTCTGAATGGTTGCATGTATGTAGCTGCATCCACTGGCCCAATCTGAAGCATACATTCTAACGCTTTAATTATATTTTTAAAAACTAGAAAAATTTTGACATATTCTAGAGCAGAGAAATGACCTAAATTATACAAAAAAATTTTTTTAATCTTTTTTGAGACAGGGTCTCCCTTAGCGCCAGCTGGCCTGAAACTCACTATGTAGACCAGGCTGGCCTTGAACTCACAGAGATCCGCCTGCCTCTGACTGCTGGGATTAAAGGTGTGTGCCACCATGCAAAGAACAGACTAAAACAGGGCTAGAGAGATGGCCCTCAGCATTTAAGAGCCCATATTGCTCTGAACAAGAGCCAAGTTAGATTCCCAGCATCAACATCTGGTAGCTCAAGACCACCTGTAACTCCAGCTCCAGGGATCCAAAACCCTCTTCTGGCCTCTGAGGGCATTGTGCTCATGTGCACAAACCCACACACATACAAACATTAAAAATAAGAGAAAAAAGCTCTCAAGACATACAGAGGGCCTGGGAAATGGCTTAGTGGTAAAGGTGCGTGCCACAGAGACTGCCAGCCTGGGCTCAATTCCCAAATCCCACACGGAGAAACAGGAGAACCCACACCTGTGAGTTGTCCTCTGACTGCCACATGTGCACTATGACACGTGCACACTCAGCAACAAAATTTTTTTTTTTTTTTTTTTTTTTTTGGTGTTTTTGAAACAGGGTCTCCCCATAGTCCCAGCTGGCCTTGAACTCACAGAGATCTGCCTGCTTCTGCCTCCCAAGTGCTGGGATCAAGGGTGTGCACAGTGCACACTGTAATTATTTGAAAAACTTTGAGCTTGTGCATTGTATTTTCTGGAAAAAAGTTATTATAAATATCTCCTAGCAGATTCAAGGAGTTCTTCACTTAAAAGACCCAAGAAATAGTTAATGGAAAATCAACTATAGTTGGGGCCCAAGAGAGGGCTGAGCAACTAGGAGAACTGGCTGCTGTAGCAGAAGACCCAGGCCGGATTCCCAGCACTCACAGAGCAGCTAACAACTGTCTATATAACTCTAGTTCCAAGGAATCCTATGCCCTTTTCTGGCTTCCTTGGGCACTGCACAACATGGGTGCGCTTACTTACATACATGAAGCTAAAACACTCAAACACATAAAAATAAAAGATAGTCAATGCATACAAGTTACAAACAGCAAGATTTTAATTAAATGTTAGTTATGCTAATTTTGGTTGCCTACTAACAAGATGTAGCACATGGGCAATAATTTTTCTTTTTGTCTTATTTTGAGACAGGGTCTCCCTGTAGCCCCAGATGTCCTGGAACTCACTCCACAGAGGCAAGCAGATCTCTTTGAGTTCGAGGCCAGCCTGGTCTCCATAGTGAATCCAGGACATCCAGGGCTACAGGGAGACTGTCTCAGTTTGTTTCTTCATTGCTATGACAAAACACTCTGACCACTACCAACTTGGGGAGGAAAGGGTTTATTCAGCTTACATCTCCCAGGTCAGCCTCGTTATCAACAGTTACAAAGGATAATGTTTCCACTAGATGGATGAAGTTTTTAAAGGAAAAAGTAGGTACGGGAGAGAGGATAACACTTCATGAACTGAAAGACCATGTCCTACACTTTGCTTACAAGTCTGAATTTTTAAGATTTTCAAAGGTCATAGCGTCCTTTACCATCTAGATGAGAGCTTTCCAGAATTAGGGTCACACCAGCTTCCCTGATGCTTTTCCTGACCATCAACCCCAGGGATCCTTGTGTACCTATTTCTTCTGACAAAAAGGTACTTAATAATATTACCCAACACCAATGATCTTCAAAAGCTACACAAAGGAGGGAAAAAAATACGGTGCTGGGAAACGAAGTGAAGAAGAAAGCTATAGCTTTCACAGAAAAATCAGAGACCAACAGCTGACGTCAGGTGAGGAGACGAAGTGTGATTTGATGCTGGAGTAGCAGGACTGACCCAAGGACAGGAGTCAGACTCCTTCTTCAAGTTGTAGAGGCTTTTTATACTGATGTGAAGAATGTAAGCAAAGAGTACACAGCATATCCATGGTGATCAGGTTAAGATCACGTGGCCACAAAGGTTACAGGAATATGAAAGCTTTGGAAAACAAAAACTTCCATCCCAGGCAGCTAGAGGGGGTGGGAAAACTGCTCAGGTCCCCCATACCTATCTCTTTGTCTCAGTGTTTTCCTGCTCCCCAAGTTCTTAATTACCATCCCATGGCAAAAGCGTCTGGCACCTGACCAGCTCTTCCACTTCTATAATACTTCCCATTTTTCTTTTCATTATTTTTACTAAAATTTAGTATTATCAAATGTGTTGCACGGTTGGAGACACACAAATGAAAACAGTACCTTGGAACTTGGTGAGGAATCTATCAGGACCCTCCAGTGGTCTGAACAGCTTTCCACTAATGGCCAAGCAAATAACCCCCAGTTATACCTGGAGAGGGAAGAGAGCTGAACCCAGACGAAGGTCACAAACACTGTCATCAACGGCTAATTCATGTTGGGTAGGTTAGAGCATATTGGTTCCTTTTTAGTCAATTTATTTTTATTTATTTGTTTATTTATTTTTTAATCTTTTTGAGCAGGGTCTCCTTGTAGCCCTAGCTGACCTGGAACTTGCTATGCAGACCAGGCTGGCCTTGAACTCACAGAGATCCACCAAGGTGTGTACCACCACGCCCAGCCCATTTTTATCTTTTAGTAGTTTTGGGAATTATTTATTTTTATTTTATGTGTATGAGTGCTTTGCTTTCATGTATGTAAGAGCACCAGGCACATGTAAATGCCTGAGGAGACCAAAAGAGGCGATCAGATCCCCTGGAACTGGAGATAGGGATGGAATTTAGCTACCATATGGGCATTGGGAACCAAACCCAAGTCCTCTGTAAGCACAGCCAGTGCGCTTAGCTACTGAATCATCTCCCAAGTCCAAGATTAATTTTGAAGTCTATTATACTACTCTAAAATTTAGGAATCTAGGTCTCACCAAAAAAAGCTAGAAAGGCAAGGTCTTCTCTATTCATTGGTGCATAACATAGTGTTTCACTATGCTCTTATTACAAACTTGATCATCTGAAGAGTAAGGTGTTCAGTTCATAAACCAGAGAGATAAATCAGGATGGGAGAACTCAGCTATAGCCTCAGCTCCAGGAGAGACTAAGGATACAGGGAGAAAAGGCAAAAGGGCAAACAACAAAAAAGAATGAAAAGGGAAAAATCAGGCAGGAGATGGGCGTGGTGACTCACACAATTCTCATTTCTTGGGAGGTCATGGAAGAGGACTGCTACCAGTTCCAGGCCTGCCAGGGAGAGCAAGTCAAACCTCACTTGAAAAGGAAAAAAGAAAAGGAAGAAGAGAAGGAGACCAGAAAGAAAAGGAGTACCTGATAACAAGTTATGAATAGTTCATTTTATTTATTTTTTAAAAATAGGGCATGGGGCTATAGAGATGGCTAAGTGCTTGTTCTTGCAGAGACCTGGGTTCGAATTCCAGAACCCACATGGCAGCTAACCACCCGTAAAACTCCAGTTTCCAGGGACCTGATGCTGTCTTATGACCTCCAAGGGTACTGCACAACATATACACATGCAGGCATAACACTCATACACATAAAAATAAATTTTAAAAAATTAGAGCTGGAGAGATGGCTCAGCATTTAAGAGCACGGGCTACTCTTGCACAGGACTGGGTTTGATTCCCAGCACTCACAGGACAGCTAACAACCATCCATAGCTGCAGTTCCAAGGGAACTGCCTTCCTCTGACCTCTGTAGGCACTGCACAACATCAGTGCACTCTTACCCACATGCAGGCAATACATTCATACAAATAAAGTTAAAAACAGGCTATCTTGTATCCCAGGTGACACTGAACTCCTCATCTACCAGCTTCCACCTTCCAAGCGCCAAGATTACAGGGGTCACCACCAGCCAGTTTATGTGGCTGTGGGCGGATCGCAGGGCTCCATGTGTTCTAGGCAAGCACTCCACCAAGTGAGCTGCATCCCCAGCTCAAGACGGGAAGTATTTTAACCTTGTATTTGCTTCCTAGAGTTGCTGTAAGAAACACCGAAAACAACATTTGTGGAGATTTAAATAACTGGAGTTTCTTGACACCTAATTCTGGAGGCCAGAAGTCCAAAAGCAAGTCATCCTCCCCCTCCTCCCCCTGAAACACACTCAAGAGTTCCTTCTGCTGCTCCTGGCTTTTGATAGTTTGCTGGCAATCTGCATTCTTGGCTTACACCAATCTGCCTCTGTGATCACCCCTCCGCTTCGTCCAGCTCTGTGTCCACTGATGGACCCAAGAGCACTGAACATGCCAAGCGCCCCCTCCATTAGGAAGCTGCTAAGCCAGCTCTGCCATGAGCTGACTCCGCCTCCTAAGTCCCAAAGACTACAGCACATGACAACCCATAATACTCATATATTCAAAATGCTCCTGCTCCATCACTTAAAGATTATATACAGACACACACATGCATATATTCATCCTTCAAGATCCTAAACTATATATGTCAAGCACCATGTTAGAAAATGATACTGGAAAAGTTTGGAAATGAAGATGTTATTTGCAAACTGGACCTCCTGTTTTTCGGGTTTTTTTTTTTTTAACTTTAAAAAAAATTATTTTTATTTTATGTGTATGAGTGTACTGCTGTCCAAGGTCAGAAAAGGGCATCAGATCCCCTGGAACTGCAGTTGGACAGTTGTTAGCTGTCATGTGGGTGCTGGGATTCCAACCTGGGTCCTCTTCAAGGGCAGCCAGTATTATTAACTACTGAGCCATCTCTCCAGCCCGTTTTTGATTATTGAAACAAGGTCTTACTCCGTATCCTAGGCTGGTCTGGAACTCACTATGTAGCCCAGGATTGCCTCAAACTCCAGACACTCTACCTGCCTCAGCTTCCAGGTGCTGGGATTACAACTGTGAGCTGCCATTACCCATGACAACTCAACTTTAAAACAACTAATTTATAGCGGGACATGGTGGCACATGCCTTTAGTCCCAGCACTTGGGAGGCAGAGGCAGGCAGCCTGGTCTACAGAGTGAGTTGCAGGACAGCTGGGGCTGCAGAGAGACCCTGTCTCACAAAGCCGAAAATAAATGAACTAATAAAGAAACATAAAATAAGTAATAATAAATAATAAAATAAAATAACAGAACTCAGTGGGGGAGGGGAAAAACAACAGAACATATAATAATCCAGTAGGACTTCACATGTTCTACACATGTATATCCATTTTGCTATTATTACCCATAGGTTATGTATAAAATACTAAAAATTTATCATCTCTAAGGTGAGGCTATAGCTTGGGGGTAGAACATTTACGTAGGCCCTGGGTTCAATATCCAGTACCTAAAAAACAAAAAACTAAACTTTTAAGGAAACAGCCAGTGTGGTGAGGTAATCTGAGCCCTTGAGAAGTGGAAATAGGAAGGGCCTGCAGGAATTCAAGGTTACCCTGAGCTATATATAGTGAGCTCAAGTTCAGCCTACACAGGAGACCCTGCCTCATACATACACAAAAATCTCCAACAAACACATACAAATAATTTTTAGATAATCAAGTTCCATATCATAGGATGCTAAACTATTCAGGAAGGTCTTTATCTTTCTACACAGACTTAAAATTTGCCAACAAAACCACCCACACAAAAAAAATAAGAAAAGCTTCTAAAGAAATTAACTTTCCTTTTTAATTTTTTTAAAATTTATTTATTTTTACTCCCACTTCCCAGATAGCACCCTCCCATAGCCTCCCTCGTAATTATGATGATCCTGTATCTAATTTATTTCCAAGGAACAAGGCTACAGGACACAATCCCAGAGGTAGAATGTTAGGCGTTAATGGTTATGAATAAGTAAAACTGCTGAAAATCTGAAGTGCGGCACATCAAACAAACTGTGCTACATAAATGCCAACGCCAGAGGCAGTTAACACACTAAAGTGAATGCAACATCGAACCAAGTACCAAAGATAATGCACCAATGCACTACAGTCAAGATGCTTTATTATCGCACCAATGAGGCCACGGTCAGGAACTCCATCTTTCAAACTATCCTGTAAACAGTAACGCAGTGTGGTTGTAAAAAAAATGTTCAATAAAATGAGTGATAAAATATTAGAACAAAAAAGGTGACACATTTGCCTACACACAGGTAAAAGTGATTTATGCACTTCTAAGCTTGTTACTTTACAAAGTAAAAAACCTGAACAAAAGGAAACAATCATGGAATGATGGGTTTACAGAACCACCTTTCTGAGTTATTTACTTGGCTTTACAGTGCTAGATCTCTAACTTGGGGCCTCACACATGGTAGGCCTGGACTCTTTCCAGTGAGCTACATACTCAGCCCTCTGCCCTCAATCTAAATCTTTAAGGCAAATAATATAAAACAGCAGGATGTTATTTATAGGGTTAAATTTGAGACCTAACAGAGGATCACCATAAGAGAATCATCTGCAGAAACTGCCGACACCATTGAACAGTATCAAGACATTTCCTCAACACCTAAAGTGTGTGTCACGGGAAAGGCAACAGAGGACAAGGAAACCCTCTGACACATGTACAAGTAACACAATTAAACAACATAAAGGGAGTAATAGCTACTTTTAACTCTTGGAAGCACATTAAATTTCCCTAGCACAAAAGGAAAAACTTTCATCAAATTCTTACGGTTTTCCAGAGAAAGTATATGTAAGTTTGCGTGTACATGTATATATATGTAGGACTCCTGTGAAACAGATGTTTAAAAAAAAAAAAAAATCCGCCAGGCGTGGTGGCGTACGCCTGTAGTCCCAGCACTTGGGAGGCAGAGGCAGGCAGATCTCTGTGAGTTCAAGGCCAGCCTGGTCTACATACTGGGTTGCAGGACAGCTGGGGCTACAGGGAGACCCTGCTTCAAAAAGACAGAAAAAAAAAAAAAAAAATCCAAGTTTGATTCTGCACTTAAAAAAGGTGACACTCTGCCTCATAACTCTACCCTGGGCAGGGAATCAAAGCTAAGACCTTGCATGCATTAGGTAGGTGCTCTACCTGTGAACTGCAAACTCCACTCCCAAATCCATGTTTTCGCAGCACCAACCCCATTCCTCATGAGTATACAAAGAGCACCTTCATTCTTTTTAATGACTGGCTGCATCCCGTTACACTGTGTTCTATTTCATCTAATATTGATGCTTCCATTGCTTCTAATTTCTTTCCCTCTTTTTCTGGGGGCGGGGGGGGGTTGGTGTTGGTTTGTTTCTTTTGAGACAGGGTCTCCCTGTAGACCCAGCTGGCCTGGAACTCAATGTGTAGCTGGGATTAAAGGCGTAGGTTGCTGCACCCAGCTGTTTCCAATTTTCTATTACACACGCTGTCCCAAACTTATTTCCCACAAAAATATGTAAAGCACACATAAAATTGCTAGCAGAGGATGAGTTAATAGGTATCTCAGCACGTCTTCTCCGTGGTTTGTTTGTGGGTGTACACGCACTCTCACAGCACTGAGTACAACTCCCAGTTGGCCCAGATTATTTTTCAATGTTCAAAACTGAATTCTTGGGGCTGGAGAGATGGCTCAGCAGTTAAGAGCACTGGCTACTCTTGCAGAGGACCTGGGTTTGGTTCCCAGTGCCCACATGGCAACTAACAACCATCTGCAATGTAACCAGAGGATCTGATGCCCTCTTCTGACCTCCATGGGCAAAACACTAATACCATAAAAATAAATAAATAAATAAAGTCGGAAAAAACTCAATTCTCAATGTGTTCAGAAGTTTTGGTCTTCATGTACCTGATATTTGATAATTTCCTATTAGTTTTATGTTCCATGAGTTGGCTGAGAATTTGCTCTGCAGACCACAGAAACCTGAACTTGCACTCCTGCTTCAGCATCCAGAGTGCTTGGCAGGCAGAAAGCAAATAACTGTCCCGTTAGGACTCCAATACCCCCCTGCCCCTTAAATTTCATACAAATTTCCAACTTTTAAAAGCTATTTAGAATGTGAATAGTTAGCCTTTGTCATTATGAGGAATGCAAGTAAAATACAGTAATTCAGACTTGATTTAAAAAGGCATTGGTAACAGAAGTCTGGGCATAAGGCAGACTCGGCTTTGCAGACACAGACATACTCAGACTGCGGGCTACAGCTGAGTAAATGAGGGTTTAGGATTCACAGCCAGGAGTCTGAGGAAAAAAATCAGCTGCCTGTTGAACTTGAAAATAGGAAAGCTCAAAGAAATAAAATATTTTAACTAAACATTCTTATCTGTGAAATTATTTTTGAGGTTCACAGGAATACCAAATGTGAGATTCTTTTGTCTACGATGCAAAATCAACTTTTACTAATGGTACCATTTGCTACAAGAATACCAACTATGATATTCATCTGTGTAGTAAGAACATGCAGAGCTGCAATGAAGTGGAAAACAACCAGGAGGAGCACAGCAATTCCTTAGTCACTTTAGTATGTAATCTGTTTAAATTTCAAAGCCTAAATTGGAAAATGTACTCTACCGACAAACGTTTTATATATATAAATGTGTGGGGGTTTCTTGGCCTACTCCTCTTAAAACAAACAAAGGCTGTAGGAAAGACTTACAACATGGACAGAATGTGGCCTAATGCCTTCTACTCAGCCTTACACCAAGAAGCTACTGTTAACAATGCAAACAAGCTCAAGGAGACATGTGCTCTTGTGACTTGGGCATCTGACCCTGATCCCTGGGGACCCCACTTTGCCCTCCACCCAAGGTAGTGAAGAATATGGGTGTGCTTGAATCAGCACATCAAAGCGCTGAGAGCAAAGGACTCATATTCATAGCCTCATTAGAAGCAGTGAGATGTTGAGAAAAAGGCTTGACATTTGTATGAGATGTTTTAGGCCTGGGGATTAAAGGGCAAGATTCTTTGATAAGGTAAGGGTGGACCCAAGCTTGTGGTTGGATCCATCTGGAGATGCTAGAGAATCCATACTGGAGAAACTGTTTGAATGAAAGTATGGGTGAGGCCTGGCTAGAGTTAGAGTGCCCAGTTCCCTGAGAGATATGAAGGCACAAATTCTTAGTCTGGGTCCACTTCAGGCTGTTAAAATTAAATGCTAAGAGTCAGGCTCTTTGTTCAGGCACAACATTAACGCGAGTTACTAACACTGCAAAAGCTGATTATCAAATTTCCTCTAAGAGGATCCACTTAATAAAAGCTCTTCCCAAGACTAGTCCTGAAACTCTTTTTCTCACTCTTTTTTTGTCTTTTTGAGACAGGGTCTCCCTGTGCTATGTAGACCAGGCTGGCCTTGAACTCACAGAGATCCACCTGCCTCGGCTGGGACTAAAGGCAGGCACCACCATGCCCAGCTTTGGGGTTTTTGTTTTTATTAATATTTTATTATTTTCATTTTGTATATGAGTGTATTGCCTGCATGTATGTGCGTGCACCCGTGTCATGCAATTCCGTGGAGGTCAGAAGAGGGCTTCAGATTCCCCTGGAACTGGAGTTAAGGATGGTTTATAGCCGCCATGTGGGTGCTGGGAATCAAACCCGGGTCCTTTGCAAAAGCAGTCAGTGCTCTTAACTGCTGAGCTATCGCTCCAGCCCCTTTGTTGATTTTTAAGAGACAGTCTCACTACCCAGTTCTGGAGAGCCTGGAACTCATAAGTAGATGATAGACCAGGCTGCCTGACTCCTGGGTGCTGGGGTTAAAGGTGTTGCTGCCACACCCTACTATTATTCCTTTTTAAAATCATCCTGACAATGGCAGAAACTAAGTTCCTACTGACTATGGTCATAGTCAAGTGGATTTTAATATTTTATTTCTCAAACAGATATATAGGTGTTCTATATATTGTATTTTTATCCTATTTATTTTGTTTTGGTTTTGGATTTTTTTTTTTTGAGACAGGGTCTCCCTGTATCCCTAGCTGGCCCGGAACTCACTATGTAGACCAGGCTGGCCTAGCACTCACAGAGATCCGCCTGCCTCTGCCTCCTTAGTGCTGGGTTGAAAGGCCACCATGCCTGGCTCCTATTTATTTACTTTTATTTTGCATGTATGAGTGTCTTGCCTGCATATCTGGAAGTTCACAGTGTCATGCAGCACCCATAGAGGTAGAATAGGAAGATGGATGCCCTGGAACTGGTAATAAGGATCCTTGCTAGCTGCTGTGTGGGTGCTGGGAACCAAACCCACGTACTCTCCAAGAGCAGCCAGTGCTCTTTGCTGAACCATCCATCTCTAGTTTCATATCTTAATTTTCATTTATTTATCTTTTATTTTTGTAATTTTTGATTGATTTTTGTTTTTGTTTTTTGGTCTTTTTGAGACAGGGTCTCTCTGTAGCCCCAGCTGTCTTGGAACTCACTATGTAGACCAGGCTGCTGGGGGAGGGAGGTCATGGATCTTTCAAAGGAATGCCTTACTGAACAAGTGTGTCACCAGGGGTGGCCCTGAGAGTTTGCCTTGCCTCCAGCTCACTCTCTCAGCTTTTGCTCACTGTCTAAGTCATCTAAGTCCTGAGTTCAGCTTCCTGTTCCAGCTGCCACACCTGCCTTGGGCAGTGTTCTCCACCCCCCACATGGCCCCTTATCCCTCTGGAGCCATTAGCCAAAGTAAAACTTTTCTTCTGTAAATTGCTTTTCTTTGTAGTGCTTTATCACCACAACAGAAAAGTACCTAATACAGTGCTTAGAAAAACACTTTGCTTATTTTTGCCTTTTATTTTTCCTAACTAGAGAGAATAAATATATAGACCTAGACTTTTTTCCACACTTTCATCACAAAAGAATTCAAAATAGTTTGAAATATGTATACATTTTTAAGTGTTCTCATTTTTCAGTCTATAGGAGAAAAATAAGATTAAACATCAATAATTATTAACATCATACGTATTGCTGAGATAATGCATAATCTACATATTCAAATAAATATAGTAATAAATGATTTTATATGGGGAGGTTTATTACTTGTTACATTTCTTGTTGCTATGGCAAAATATCTGACAAAAGGACTTAAGGGTTGTACTGGCTTTCCATCCTAGGGTACAGGACGGTTATGGCTCAGAAGGCAGGTTAGCAGGAGTATGAGGCACCTAGTAACACATCCACAGTCAGGAAGCAGGAAAACAGATGAGGACTGAACTCAGTCAGCACACGTACTACTTTTTATTTCTTTATTTGGTCCTGGGCCCTGGGGATACAATGGCGCTGTCCATATTCAGGATGAGTTGTCCGTCTTCAATTAAGCTCCTCTGAAAATATACTCAGAGACAAGCCCAGAAGCATATCCCCGAGGTGACCCTGAATCCAGTCAGGCTAACAAGAATGATTGGTCATCACAATCACCATATGGACAAAGTACTCTCTAAACAGTTCAGTCTGCTCAATCATTTCTCTTTATTTTTCAAGGCTTTGACATCCTGGATAATATAATCTTATTAGAAGGTATTTCTCAATGAGATATTGTTGTACACACTTTACAGCATCAAAAGTAATTTAGCTAGAATACATTTTCCTGACAAGTTAGTACCACTCTGAAGCCAGTGAAATATGAAATTTCTTTAATTTTGCAGATTCGTCTGAAATGATCCATGTCTTTTTCTTTGATCTAATTCCCATTCTGAAAGAGAAGCACAAATGCGGAGACTTACAGAAAGTTCTAAGAACTACTTACCTAGATGTTTCAATGCTTTGAAATATATACTAAAAGGAAGTAGGACTAATTAAAAGGTAGTTTTGGGTTTGGGGGTTAAGATCTTAGTTGAATACATGGAGAGTCAAATTTTAGACTCTCCAGAAACACGTTTTAAAATTTTTATTTATTATTTTTATGTATACGTGTATTGCTGCATGTTAAGTAAGTGCACCCGTGTCATGCAATGCCCCTGGAGGTCAGAAGAGGGTGTAGGATTCCTCTGTAAATGGAGTTAGGATGGTTGTTAGCTACCATGTGGGTGCTGGGAACTGAACCCAGATCTTCTGCAAGAGCAGTCAGTACTCTTAACTGCTGAGCCATTTCTCCAGCCCCTCTCTCTCCAGAAAACACTCTTAAAAACTGCATTAGGGGAAATTTTATTAAACAACAAAACCCCCAAATACATTTATGTACTTTGTGTATGCTAATGTATACACCGACACATGCCACAGCACACATGTGGATGTCAGAGGACACTTGCAGGAGTCAGTTCTCTCCTTCTACTATGTGGGTGCCAGGGATCAAACTCAGGTCATCAGCTTTACCCACTAAGCCATCTTGGCAGCCCTCAGGCAAGAATTCTTTAAGAAAGAAAAATACTTCAGAAGGATAGGGACGGAAAGCAGAACAGAAAGCAGAGCCATTTTTAAAGTTGGGAAGGAAAGTACCAATGATAACAAATATGACCCACACTAGATTACACCCCATTTTCCCAAAAGACCTATCAGCACCTGCTAACATTAGAACTGGAGGTAAAAAGTAATGGTCAAAAACTAAGAAGATTTCAATGACAGCCATTGAAGGAAAAAAAAAAAAAAATCAGTGCACTAAATTCCTTCCAACACATCATAAACAGATGAGTGAAAGTTTGAAACAGAAGGTCTCTACGGAGAGACGACCCACACTCTTTTCTGTGCTTCATCATTTTCAAGCCAATTAGCAGACTAAAAATATCTAAAGACAGAGAACTGTAGCCTTTTCCCAGCCCCTTGCAGACTCATCCTTGCCATCAGAGACCAGCTCTTTCCTAAAAGAATGGAGGGAGCCTATCACTAAAACAGGAAAAGCAGAAAAGGAAGGAAGGACTAGAGTATGTCCCAGGCTGATGGAAGTAAGCTGCTGGCCAAGAAGAAAACACAGCTATACAAAAGAAACGTTACAGTAAGATTTCAGAACTTTGGGGATAAACAGAACATTCTAACACTCTTCAAAAAGAACAGCCACAAAGCGACAAGGACCAGGAAATAGTGTGTCCGTGGGCGTCTCCATGAGCAGGCTAGAAAGAAAAGATTGATTTCAAAGCTGCAAGTCCACAATCACACTGTTTCAAGAAAAGGTTTTTAAAATAAGTCTTTCAGGTGCCCTATTTTAAGAAGAACCTGGGGCTGGGTTCCACCAAAGACAGACCAAAACAAGAGAGGGAAAGAATAAGGCAGTTTTATAAAGAGATAAACACATAAAGGATGATGATGATGATTGTTTATTTTGGTCTTTTTGAGACAGGGTTTCCCTGTAGCCCCAGCTGGCCTGAACTCACTATGTAGACCAGGCTGGCCCAGCTTTTTCTTATTTTTTAAAAGGCTCTGCGTCTGTATCTTCTTTGTATTTTAAGGCAATGATTCATGGATTTTTTTCTTTTTTTTGGAATATGTAGAAGTGTGGCCTTTACTCTGTGCTGCCTATACTAACTGAGAGATGCTACAAAAAACTGCTTTACTTTGATTTACTTCTAAAGCCAGAGGTAGACCACAGTGATTTCTGAATTAGGAATTGTGAGACTAGCCTATTCCTTCTGACTGCATTATGGCAGGAAATCCAGTATCTGCTTGCTACTCTGAGACCTGTCTGATGCTTCAGGTAGCCAGGAGGAGCTCCTTCTCTATACCCATTTCTTCTCTCCTTTGAAATATGAAAACGTGAAAGTTATATTCCTAGCACAGTCCTTGTATTTTGGGGATAAGCTCACCCTGGTTTTCAAGTATGAAGCATTTCGAGATGTTTAACAAATTCAGTAATATCTGCCCGCCACTGCCTCCGGAGTACTAGGGTTAAATATGTGCCCCACCTCGCCTGGTAGTATTACTTTTAAAGGTAAAACATCAGAGCAGACAATTCCAACTGCACGAACAATAGGTAACAAGGCAGCACCTGATGCTTTTCTCTTTTCTTGTCACATCGCCGCCTCAAGTGAAATAGCACCCATGGCCACTTTACCCCAAAGCTCTACCTTCTTCAAGGCTCAAAGGGTCTCTACCAAAAGGCCCATGGAGTGCTATTTAAAGAGGCAGAGTGTCCCCGATTCTGATTTAACCTCTAAAGCAGCTGAGAGGGAGGGATTCAACACATATGGCAACTCCAGACACCTAAGGCACCACAATTTAACCCTGTGTCCCATATTAATATTACAACACCCATGTGTGCTATGGCACATGCAGGGCTGAGAAAGTATTTAGTCATATTGTGCGTATGCTAGAAATTAAACCTAGAGCCTTATGCATGCTCACCACATACTACCACCAAGTGACACCCCCAGCCCCCACTGTGCAGTTTCGTTCTGAAAACTCCTTCACAGCAGCTGCCATCATTTTACCATCAAGACTGACAGTGATGACTGCAATGACTGTACTCAGTGGAGATCTGCATTTTTTAATCAACCCAGCAAACATGAAATAATAACTTTTTCAAAAGGAGTAACCAGGCCAGGCGCGGTGGCGCACACCTTTAATCCCAGCACTCTGGAGGCAGAGGCAGGTGGATCACAACTTTTTCAAAAGGAGTAACCAGGCCAGGCGCGGTGGCGCACACCTTTAAGGTCAGCCTGGTCTGCGTATCGAGTGCCAGGCCAGCTGGGGCTACAGGGAGACCCTGTCTCAATAAGACCCCCCAAAAAAAAACCCCAAGACTGGAGAGATGGCTCAGTGGTTAAAAGCAATGGCTCCTCTCACAGAGAACCCTAGTTCATTTCCCAGTATCTACAGGGCAGTTCAAAAGGGCTCCGAATACCTCTTTAAGGCCAGCCTGGTCTGAGTATCAAGTGCCAGGCCAGCTGGGGCTACAGGGAGACCCTGTCTCAATAAGACCCCCCAAAAAAAAACCCCAAGACTGGAGAGATGGCTCAGTGGTTAAAAGCAATGGCTCCTCTCACAGAGAACCCTAGTTCATTTCCCAGTATCTACAGGGCAGTTCAAAAGGGCTCCGAATACCTCTTCTGGCCTCTGTGGGCACCAGGCACGCATGTAGCTCACATACATGTGGGCAAAACACAAAGTAAAACAAAAATATTTTTGAAAAATAGTCACTGACAAAGAAAAAAAATAGAAATTGCAAAATAATTTACAGTTCAGCTATCAGAACATTTCAAAGAATACAGCAAATATACCGGACAGAAAAAAATGCTACACAAAGTTGCACTGCCGGGGCTGGAGAGATGGTTCAGCGGTGAGAGCACTGGCTGCTCCTGCAGAGGACCCTGGTTCGATTCCCAGCACCCACATGGTGGTTACAAACCGTCCTTAGCTCCAGTTCCAGGGGAATCTGAAGCCTTCTTCTGACCTCCGCGGCACTGCACGACACAGGTGCACTCACATACATGCAGGCAATACACTCATACACATAAAATAAAAATAATAAAATTAAAAAACATTACATTTCTCTATGTCAGTACAATTTTTTTTTTTTCGTCTTTTTACGACAGGGTCTCCCTGTAGTCTCAGCTGACCTAACCCACTATCGCTATGTAGACCAGGCTGGCCTTGAACTCACAGTCATCCGCCTGCCTCTGCCTCCCAAGTGCTGGGACTAAAGGTGTGTGCCACCATGCCTGGCATGTCAGTAAAATCTTTCAGAAGATTTTTTTTTCACAAGATTTTTATAATGGTAGTAAGTAACCTTAACAGATTATAAGAATTAACAAACAGAAGACCTGTAAACCATATTAGAATAGTATAAGCTTTATCTAAAGGCATTAAGACTGCACATAAATGGAAGCATATTACATTGATAGGAAAACTAGTCACTATGTCACATTTTCTCCAAATATATAAATCCCATGTCATTCTGGTAAACAATCTTACATAAGTTATTTAGTTTAAGTAGTAAGCAATATTTGTGTATACAGCCTGTGGCCCAAAGGCTGTGTGTGGCCAAGGACAGCTATGGATACAACCCAGCATAAAACTGCAAACTTGCTTAAAACGAAATTTTTGTATTTGAGGTTTTTTTGTTTTTTGCGGGGGGAGCACAACTGCACCATTCTAAAGCATGAACTTTGTAATGACAATGTCATGCTGCGGCATTAAGAAACTGAACACACATGACAAGAACAGCAGCAGGCTTTCAAAACAGCAACGTGCAAATGTGCCTGTCAGAGAGAGAGAGACTCTTGTTTAAATTTAAATAAATAAATAAAACTCTACAATACTTAATATATAGTGTTCTGTTCCCTTAGGAAAGGTAGCTAGGAGAGTAGTTCAGATGGCAGAAATCAAAATGAGTCTCATTCATTAATTCGCCTTGCTATTTAAGAGACACACTGCATTGTTTGTGGAAAATAGATTATTAGTGTTACTTAGAAACAATATACAACATAGGAAAAAAAATGATTCTTACCTTTTAAGACACATAAAATTGACTTCACGAATTGATCACCCTTAAACTTAAAACTTTTTTTTTTTTTTTGGCCTTTTTGAGACAGAGTCTCCCTGTAGCCCCAGCTGGCCTCGAACTCATACAGATCTGCCTACCTCTGCCTCCCCAGTGCTAGGATTAAAGGCATGCACCACCACAACGCCCAGCAAACTTAAAACTTGTATTCAAAAAACTAAGTTTAAAAAACTGATTTGCCGCGCATGGTGGCGCACACCTTTAATCCCAGCACTTGGAAGGCAGAGGCAGGCAGATCTCTGTGAGTTTTAAGGCCAGCCTTTGAGGCTGGGAGTGAGCTTGGTGGTATAGGATGTAGGCCTGACACACACAAGCACCAGGTTTGATCCCAAAGCACCATGAAAAAGAAAACCAAAGAAGAGAAACCCATGGAAAGTAACAAGAACTTTCCAGAAACAATAAGCAAAAATAAAATACAACAACAACCAAGGAATCATTGGACAACAAATGTATAAAAAGTTGCACAACTTTACTAGTCACCAACACACCACAAATGAAAATATTACAAAGACACTGTTTAGCACTTACGAGATAAGCAGCAGTTATAAGATTGACAGTTATAAAAAGCAGATTAAGACACAAAAAATTAGGGCCTGACAGGAAATAAACGAAGAAAACCACACGGGACACATCCAAAGAAGTATGGCTAAATGAAGCATCATAAAAGGAAGTCTATACATACACAGTCATAGCACACGGACTGAGGTTGGTGGTGGTACATGACGTTTAAATTCTAGCACTTGGAGACAGAAACAGATGGCTCTCCATGAGTTGAAGACCAGCCTGGGTTACATAGCAAGTTCCAGGCCAGGTAGCACTATAGTGACACCTTGTCATAAACCAACTCACCTACAAAAACCAAGGTCAAACTAAACAACGCAGAATGATACAGCATGTCAAACTTAACACAGAACACACTACCATGCAGTATGATACACAGCAACAACTGAAGAAGAACACACATGAAAATACCAGGTAAGAAATTTAAATAGTCATCACCTATGAAGAAACAGGCAAACTAGATTAGAGAGAAGAATAGAGGGAACATTATTTTAATGATCAAAGGTCTGGGTCCAAGAAGACAAAATGTTAAGATGGCAAGGCTCCACTGAATGTGTTCCGGAGTGTAAGCAAGTAACTGTCTTTATTGTATGATTTAACTTTCTGATTTTGAGAACACCTTATCTACGGAGTAATATACTGGCTTTGGGGGGGGGGGGTGGGGGGGAAGTTGAGACAGGGTGTCACTATGTAGCTTAGACTTGCCTGGAACTTACCATGTAGCCCAGGCTGGCCTCAAACTCAGAGCTCTGCTTGCCTTCTGAGTGCTGGGAACAAAGGTGTATGCTACCACTTCAGGCCGTGTTTGCTTTTAAAAGCCAGACTGCTTCAGCAGAGTAACAGCTCAAGAACAAATATTAATTTTGGTATTTGATGCACTTACATACATGTAAGTAAGCACTCATACATACAAAAATAAATCTTAAAAAAATGTTCTTAATGTTAAAAATTCCAAATTCAGAAATTTTAGTTAAGTTCTTGGATAGAAAAGAATGAAACAAGCAGGTGTGGCAGGACATTCCATGTCAATAAAGGAAGACATAAACTAGTCATTATTTATAAATCCTTCCGTTGGGGCCAGAGAGACGGCTGAGTACTGAAGAGGACTTGCTGCTCTCAGAGGACCCGCGTTCAGTTCACAGCACTCACATGGTGCTTTGTAACTGCTCTAACTCCAGGTCCAGAGGACCCAATACACTTTTCTAGCCTCCAAGGGCACTGCACACACTCGATACACTTACAGACATGTAAGTAAACTCTCATACACATAAAAATAAATCTTAAAAAACCAACAAAACAAATCCTTAATGTGAAAAACTCAAAATTTAGAAATTTTAGTAAAGTTCTTGGATACAAAAGAATAAAACCACCAGGTGTGGCGGGACATCACTCCCACCACTTAAAGAGTTCACAGGCACCTTCAGGGGTGTGGGAGTAGTTTCTAGTTACCACAATTAGGAAATTTGTATATATTTGTTATTTTTATTTTGTGTGTATGTGAGTATTGCCTGCATGTAGGTAAGTGCACCTGTGTTGTGCAATGCCTGCGGAGGACAGAAGAGGCCATCGGATCCCCTGGAACTGGAGTCATGGACAGTTGTTAGCTGCCATGTGGGTGTTGGGATTTGAACCCAGGTCTTCTGCAAGAACAGCCAGTGTTCTTAACCCGAGCCATCTCTCCAGTCCTAGAAATTTTTTATAAACAACAAATGATGGCCTTTTAATAAAAACTATAAAATAAAAAAATTAAAAAAAAAAAAAGAGTTCACAGGCAGAAGTATCAGGAAATCAATTCATGGAAAGTTCAAGGGCTGGAGAGATGGCTCAGTGGTTAAGAGCACTGGCAGCTCATGAGGAGGGTCAGGGTTTGGTTCCCAGAACCCACATGGCGACTCACAATCATCTGTTAACCCTAGCTCCAGGGTCTCCAGTGCCCTCGCTGCCTGTCCTCCACAGGCATTGAGCAACACAGGCACAGCTACTTACATGCAGGCAATACACTCACACATTGAATTAAAAAAAAAATTCATAGGAAGGTCGAAGCAAGCCTGGAGTGCAAGAGATCCTATCTCCAAAGGGGGAAAAAAAAAGAAAGAAAAAGCAACAAACAAAAAAGTAAAAAGGATGAATTGCATGCAGTTACCCACATACACATAAAATAATTATTTTTACTATTTATTTTATGTGTATGCATGTATTGCTGCATGTAGGTAAGGGCACCTGTGTCGTTCAATGCCTGAGGAGGATAGAAGAGGCTGTTGGATCCCCTGGAAATGGAGTTACGGACAGTTGTTAGCTTCCATGTGAGTGCTGGGATTTGAACTCGGGTCTTCTGCAAGAACAGTCAGTGTTCTTAACCCCTGAGCCATCTCTCCAGCCCCAAAATAATTATTTTTAAAAAAACACCTAACCTCTACACCTCCCACCACTTCCATAACAATTCTTATATTCATCTATTCTTCAGTTTACTTTCACCACCACATAGGAGGGTATGAATTTAAGTGAAAAGGGTGGAATGAATAAATTACAAGAAAAGAGAGGAAAGTAGTATGTAGGATCAACTCCTCTAACCTCGACACACAAAAAATGCTTTTTTCTAAACACTGGAAACAATCCAAGAGGCTCAGTGAGTGAGCAGGAACACTGAACTGTGGTGCAAAGTCCATGGAGCCATCGGCCTCTTTGACACAGGGTCTCACTGTGTGGACCTGGGTGGCCTGGAGCTCACTATGTAGTCCAGGCTGGCCTGAAACTCAGCCTTCCTCTGCCTCCCAAGTGCAGGAATTCAAGGAATGCTGGGATTAGAGCCAAGTCCACATGCCCTGCCCCTCCACACTCCAATAAAGAATCAAACCCCAGGAATGTTAACAGCATGGATGGGTCACCTAATAATGTTACATATTTTATGATTACAATTATATAATATTAAAAAATAATAAAAACTCTCATGGGGCTGGAGAGATGGCTCAGCGGTTAAGAACACTGACTGCTCTTGCA
>NW_008341757.1:2419209-2434523 GCF_000622305.1 Nannospalax galili
CTCCAGTTCCAGGGAAATCCAAAGCCCTCTTCTGACCTCCGTGGCATTGCACGACATGGGTGCACTCATATACATATAATAAATAAAATAAAATTTAAAGAATAAAAACTCTCATTGGAGACTAGTTCAATGGTTACCAGAGGTCAAGGGTATGGACAGAAGTAACGCACAGGAGAACCAACTGCACAATGACATTTCTAAAGGTGTGGGAACTCTATCTGGATCACCAGAGGTTATGTAGGCATACAAATTGACCCAAACTCACAAAATCGTAATTGAAAATGTAAATGAATTTTTAAGAATTACTTGTACTTATATGTGTATGTGTGTTTGTCTCCATGTGGGTATGTGCACGTGGGTGTAGTGCATCAAATCTCCATGGAGATGGAGAAGCAGATGGGTGTGAACTGCCTAATGTGGGTGTTGGCAACAAAACTCAGGTTCCCTTCCAGAGCAGCTGAGCCATCGCTCCAGCCCCTAACTAAACTTTTTTTAAGTCAGTGTTTTTTTTTCAAAAATTATGATCTTAGCTGGGCAAGGTGGTACATGTCTTTAATCCCAGCATTCAGGAGGCAGGGGTAGACAAACTTCTGAATGCAAGGCCAGACTGGTCTACACAGTGAGTTCCAGGCCCACCTAAGGCTACACATTGACACCTTGTCTCCAAAATGTGTGTGTGTGTGTGTGTGTGTGTGTGCATACTCACGTATTCGCAGAGTGCCACAACACACACTGGAAGTCAGAAGACAATTTGAGAGAGTCATTTTTCTACTGTCACGATGTGGGTTCCAGGGACAGAACTCAAGTCCTTAGTCTTAGGAGCCAGTGCCTTTAAGACAGAGACTGGTCTTAGCACTGGCCTTGAACTCTCTATGTAGCAAAAGATGCCCCTGAACACTCCTGATACTTGTGCCCGCACCTCCTGACTGGTGGAAATACAGGCCCATGCCACAACATCTGCCTTACAATTCCATTTAAAAAAAGTTTTAAAGCCAGGCGTGGTGGCGCATGCCTTTAATCCCAGCACTTGGGAGGCAGAGGCAGGCCGATCTCTGTGAGTTTGAGGCCAGCCTGGTCTACATAGCGAGTTCCAGGACAGCTGGGGCTACAGGGAGACCCTGTCTCATAAACACACACACAAAAAAAAGTTTTAAATCAACATCCTGTAAATAGTGTAACTCGAGGTTTAAATATTTCTGTACAGTAACACATACATAGTAGCTTCACACTACAAGTAGAGTTGGTGCCCATGGATGACACTAAAAATATATCAGAGCAGAGAATAAAGTAACCAGATCATACAGAATGGGAACTATGATCTCTATTATCATATATCCTTGACAAGTACCTTTATGTTTACAAATAAACAGACATCCATATTGATTTTTCTGACTGATTTTACTTAACTTTGCAAAAAAGCAGCAAATAGTATATTCAACTCTGCATCTTTTTTTCATGTCATGACTCAGTATCATATTGTATTATTGTATTATTACTTTAGAAGTACAAAAAAACAAATACAAGATATGAAATAAAGTAGTGACTAAAAGCCCTAAGGACACACTGTACATATAATCTTCTTCACAGATACAGGTCTCAACACCGAAATCAATGAGATGGGAAGCTATATTAAATGTTAATGATTTACAGAACTGTAAATGAAAAATAACACTTACTCCCAGTTAGCTGAGGGTGCTCACTTACCTCTAGCAAAACATTAACCTCTGTGAGGCCCCAAAAGTTCCCTTTAGAAACTCTATGCTTAAACTGCCTATACTTAATATGCAAATAACAAAGTGCCTAATTTAAATCAAATACTTCCGTTTTCAGCAGAGCAATTAAAGAAGACTAGCTAATATATATAACCAAAGAAAGAACGCACATCTTAAAAAGGGACAACACCCTATCAATTCTTAGTTCCTCCCGCATAAAGCAGCAAAAGAAGTACTTTTAAAGCCTGTGCTAAGCAAGCACTTTTTCCTCTGTTCATAAATGTAATCGTGGAGGCTAGGAACAGAACTCACGTAGAGTGGAGTGCTTGCTTTCGCATGCAGAAAGCCCTGAATCCACCTCCAGTCCACTGACATGGTGGTGACACACATCTATTTCTGGCACATGAGGTTAAAACAGGAAGATCAGAAGTTCAAGGCCACCCTCAACTGCACAGTGAATTTCAGAGAGTTCTGGGACACATCAAACCCTTTCTCAATAAACAAATTTAATAATGAAAAGACAGTAAGGGAACAATATCTATTAAGGTGAGCTACGACACATTTCCTAAAGTTAACATGTTAAAAGCAAGAATTATTTTTGCGGGGGGGGGGGAGTCTTTTAGAGACAGGGTCTCCCTGTAGCCCCAGCTGGCCTTGACCTCACAGAGATCCACCTGCTTCTGTTCTGCCTCCCAAGTGCTGGGATTAAAGGTCTGCACCACTATCCCCAGCCCAAACAAGTAGAATTTTATTAAAAGAAAATTAAAATCCAAAAATGTGCTATGGGGGCTGGAGAGATGGCTCAGTGGTTAAGAGCACTGACTGCTCTTGCAGAGGACTGGGGTTTGATTCCCAGCACCCACATGGCGGCTACAAACTGTCCTTAACTCCAGTTCCAGGGAATCCGAAGCCCTCTTCTGACCTCTGCAGCACTGCACAGCACGAGTGCACTCACATACACGCAGGCAATACACTCATATACATAAAAAATAAAAATAATACATAATAATGTTTTATGTAATTTTTTGAGTGTAAATTTTATATCACAGGATGCCTGTTGTATGAAAACTGGCAACTCCTTTCCATTGTAGGTAATGCTGGATTGCTTTGGCTTACAGGTAGAGTGTTAAGATTTAAATATATGCATTAAGTTGATATGTTTCTTTAGTAACTACTTGCCATCAATGCGTAGGTTTGGACGTCTATGACAGTGAATGTACTTTATTATTAAGTTCATTTCCTTTCTTTCCACGTACAATACTGTATTCTGCCTGTACGTAACTTTTAGCATTTCTAAAAAATACTACTCTCCAAAGTATTCACTATAGTCTTTAATGGTTTACAGCGGAGGAACAATTAGCTAGATAAGTGACAGGTTTATACCTTCTGGGTTGTTTAAGAATGTGTTGTGACATTTACACAATGACAGAATTCCCTAATGGTGACACATTTGTCAGGACATGTCCACATAATTAAGTGATGTATAACTATACATAGCATTTTTGGTTTGTTCGTTCGTTTATTTATTTATTTATTTATTATTTATCTATCTATCTATTTATATTGTCTTGCTATGTAGCCCAGGTTGGCTACAAAGTCATAATTCTCTTTCCTAAGCCTCTTGAGTGCTGGGATTCCAAGTGTATGCAACCATGACTGGCAATTTTTAAAGCTTTATTACTTGTTTGAAAAGATTTTTCCATTAAAGAAATGTCACAAACTTGAGAAGTTGTTCTTGCAGAAGACCCGGGTTCGAATCCCAGAACCCACATGGCAGCTAACAACTGTCTGTAACTCCAGTCCCAGGGGATCCGACAGCCTCTTCTTGACCTCCACGGGCATTGCACAACATGGGTGCACTTACCTACATGCAGGCAATACATGCATATACATAAAATAAAAATAATAAATAAACTTTTAGGGAAAAAAAAGGGAGGAGGAGAAGTCAAAAGTTAAGAAGGAAAAAAGTTAGGGTGGGGTAGGGAACAGTTGTGCAAGAGTTGGCTGTGAGGAAAGGCGTTTTCAGAGCAGACGGGATGATTTTGGTTCTGCTTTCCATGTCTTCTGTAAGTTTTCCCCAAAACGAAATAATGTATGTTCTTGGCCACTGATTTTAGATAGTGCCCAGGAATGACACGGGCACCAGGAGGTAAGCATGTCATGTCCAGCTGGATTTGATCTACACAGTGAAGACCTTTGAAAACCAGTTGATTGTTTTGTGAAGCTGGGGGTCGTTAGGACCTGAGCGTGCTAGGCAAGCACTTTACCATGGCCTATAACCTCAGTCCTCCATTTTTTTCAGACAGTCTCCTAGGAAGTCCAGGTTGGCATAGAACTCAGAATCGTCTCCAGCTCCCCAAGGCCAGGATTATGCTAGCATGCAACATCACACCCAACTAGATTATCATGATTTAAGGTTCAAAGAAACACAACTTGGCTAAAACAACAAAATAAATGCACACCACAACTTTCCTAAATTTATTAAGTTCTCCAAAATTACTCTTGCCTATGCTCTTTAAATAGACTTTAAATATTAGAAGCGCTTGCAACTGAGCCTGATGACCCGAGTTCAATCCTTAGAACCCACATGGTAAAAGGAGGGATTTGACTCCCATGCAAAAACTGTAGCGCACACATATACAAACAAATGTAAACTAAAAAAGCTTAAAAATAAGTTTTATTTAAATGAGAATGTCCTAAGTGACAAGGAAAGGAGGAAGCTTGATGTCGTTCCCTCTACTTGAAAACTCTAAAGCAGTGTTGGAAGCCCACACCAACAAAGGTACATGGCAGTGACTGCACGACACTCAAATCCAGACTGATTCAGACTGTCACCTGACCATGCTTCACAAATCATAAAACAAAAAGTTCACACATAAGTGAGGGTACCAGATTAGAGTCTGGTGCTGTTCACTAAGAAGGTGGGAGCCACAGACATCTAGAGTGATTAAAATGCTCCTGAACCTCCAATGGCTATCTCTCCCTTTCTGCACTTTGATTTGGTTTACATGCTGACCCTCAATGAAAACCACGAAAAGACTCAACAAAGCATTTTTATAATGCCTGATGCCTCAAGGTTAGCACATGCATCTTTGGGGTTTCCCAGTTTAGAAAATTCTAAAATGGCCTGGACAGGCCATTCTTGGTTGTTCATAATCTAAAGTTCAACTTTATAAACTTAAGATATCAAAATCACATTTAATTCACAAAACAGTTATAAACAAAAAGTTCTCTAATTTGCAAGAAGATTTCTGGGCTGAAGATACAGCTCACTGCAAACATGGATGTGAAAACATTACGCAAATAAAGCTGGTAGTGAATATTTACGCATTTACCGAGGAGGAGGGAATGGAAAAGGTGGAAAAATCTGAAATGACAAACTATTAATACGGATACCCCAGGAGACACACAGAAGCATGGGAAAAGATTTTCACTTTTAAACTTACACTATTCAGTTACTTAAGTTCTTCAAAATAAAATTGTTTCTGTTATCTGTAAGCTACTTACTTACTACACTATGCCTCATCATTAAAACATTATCTCATAAGGAAGATACAAACCACAAAGAGAAGCACTTGCATTGTGCTTCAAAATTCACTACTAATACTGCTGAGCTAGGGATGTAGCTCGGTTGGTAGAGTGCTGGCTTAGCATGTGCCAAAGTCCTGGGTTCAATCCCCAGTGTCACATAAAAATAGGAACAGTGGAAGAAACTTGCAATCCCAGAACTCAGAAGGCAGGAAGACTGCACAATTTTGAGGCCAGTTTGGTCTATACAGCAAATTCCAGTCAGGGCTACACAGTGACAATTTATCATAAAAACACAAATCAAGGGCCAACAAGATGGCTCAGCAGGTAAAGATGCTTGCCACCAAGCCTGAAGACCAGAGTTTGATCTTCAGGACCCAAGCACATGGTGGAAAGGGAGAAGTGACACCCGCACCTTCCTTTGGCCTCCACCCATGCACCACTGCATGTACCCACCTATACAGACAATAAATATTCTTTCAAAGAACAATTTAAGGCACTAAGACTGTATAGAAATTGCTTTTGAGGGGGAAGAAGTGATGGCTCAGTGGTTAAGACTGCAGACTGCTCTTGTCAAGAACCCGTTAGGTTCGCAGCAGCATGAGGTGGCTCACAACCAGCACCAACTCCAGCTCCAGGAACACGAAACACCTATGGCACCTGCACGAAAGTGCGCGCAGGCACACAAATAAGATGGAGAGATGGCTCAGTGGTCAGAACACTGCTCTTACAGAGGGCCTGGGTTCCATTCCCAGTGCCCACATGGGAGCTAACACCTGTTCATCTTCTGACCTCCTTGGACACTGCACAACATGGGTGCCCTTATACACATGTAGGCAATACACTGATACACATAAAGTAACATAAAAATAATATTTTCTAAATTCTTCTCCTTTTTTTCGTTTTAAAAAGAAACTGCTTTTGAATGAGATGGGCTGGGTCTCTAACTGCAGGACCATCTTGCTGGAGAACACTGCAGTGCCAGTAACTACTGTTGTTGTTACTCTGCTCTCTTCACTTTCCCTGAAAAGACAATTCTCTACACAGAGGTTTATACCAGCTGAAAATACTCTCATAGGACAAGGTAGGCATATGTGTTTTATTAGGTTTCAGTAAATTCTTTGTTCTAGTCAATTATCAAACTTGCTGAGGTGGTTCTGAAGAGTCCTCAAGTTTGAAACTGGATGAGGAAGAAGGTTGTTCGGTGAAGGCTCCCATTCAAAATGTACAGATAGCCAAACTCATGTCAGTGCTATTTTGATTACTTTTTAATTTTTTTTAATGTGATAAGTGTTATGCCTACATGTTTAGGATAAGCGCACCTGTGTCATGCAGTGCCCAAGGAAGGGAAAGAAGGGCACTGGACTCCCTGGAACTGGAGTTAGACAGTTGCCAGCCGCCATGTGGGTGCTGGAATTTGAACCCAGGTCTTCTGCAAGAACAGTCAGTGCTCTTAACCGCTGAGCCATCTCTCCAGCCCCTCTTAATTTTTTTAATTAAAAAAGCTTATGTGTAAGCCAGGCATGGTGGTGCACGTCTTTAATCCCACCTTTAATCCCAGCACTCTGGAGGCAAAGGCCGGTAGATCTCTGTGAGTTCAAGGCCAGCCTGGTCTACATAGTGAGTTCCAGGACAGCTGGGGCTACAGGGAGACCCTGTCTCAAAAATACAAAAAAAAATGTTTATGTGTGTTGCCTGCATGCATATATCATGTGCATGCCTGGTGCCTACAGAGGTCAAAGGGGACACTGAGTCCCTAGGGACAGGTGTTAGTGGCCATGTAAATGAGTACCAGGATTCGAACCCCAGTCCTATGTAAGAGCAGTCAGTGTCTTAACCACTGAGCCATCTCTCCAGTCCAAGAAAGAACAATTTTCTAACAACTAAATTAATCAGAGTTTGAATTTCTTTATGGTTCTTTTTATTCATTTTACTTAGTTAGCGTGTGAGAGAGAGGAAGGGTTGGAGTGGGTGTGGGTGTGCATTGTTCCATGGCTTGTGTGTGGAGGTCAGAGGACAATTTGTGGGAGCTGGTCATCCTTCTACCATGTGGGATCCAGGAACTGAAGCTGGTCATCAGGCTTGGTAGCAAATGCCTTTACATTAGCTGAGCCATCTCACTGACCCCTCTTTACAGTTTTTTAAAACACAGTATTATCCAAATATATGCCATTTCTGTGATCTACAAGAAATGAATCTGTGTGCTCATCTATCACCAGTTTCAGATTTTATCATTTAGAAAGATGAATAATTTACTATTTATAACTTGATCTTAAAGTATTTTACCTTTCAAAGAAATACTAACCCTGAGGGTATACTGTCAATTCTTTTATTTCATTATTTAGTCAAATACAAAAATCATGTATTATTAACAACTCTGCAAACTCATTTTACATTTGGTATGTAAAATGTTTTAAATGGATTAATTTCAACATTTACTTCCTATCTGGATGTGGTATGTCTTCACATGTTAGTAACACGGCAGAGACCATAACCTAAACCAACTTGAGCAATGTAACTGCCAACATTTGGGAAATTTTATCTCGAAGAGCAGCAATTCCTCCCCAAGGAGAAGTTTCTTTCTGAATAGACAATGACTAAAAAGGACTCTTACTAGATAAAGAATCTAAAAGAAACACATTAATGGAGGTTTATACGTCAATCAGAATTACCTAACTGTGCTGGTAAGCTTTTGTCAGCTAGAGAAGGCTGGGAACAGAGAACCTCAACAGAGAAGCTTCCTCCATCAGACGCACCTGTGGGCTTGTCTGTGGGGCATTTTCTTAATTGCTAATTGATGGAGGAGAGTAAAGACACTGTGACTGGTGCCACTCCAGGGCAGGTGGGCCTGGGTTGGATAAGAAAAGGGCTTGAGCACAGGCCAAGGGAGGTAAACAGGTCCTGCATCCAGGTTCCCTCCTTGAGATGCTCCCTCAATCATACACTGTGATGTGGAAGTTTAAGAGAAAAACATTTTTCTGCCCCAAGCTGCTTCTGGTTAGGGTTTTATCAAAGCAAATTAGAACACTATTCTAGAAGAAAAGTTCACACTAAGAAGAAATAGTCTAAGCCTAAAACTCAACAAAGAAAGTCAACAAATTACCAAAGGCCAGCATATTTTAGCTGACTGTAAAGCAACTCATTCCTTAGTTTCACACACTCAAAATAAGTTATCTTGGGTAATCTTACATTCCCCATTTTGAAAGCTTAGGAACCAGGTGTATCTTTTATATAAAACAAGCATTCAATATTTCTTCATCAATATTACAATGTCTAAAATCAGTAATTCACAGAGTTTGGTGTTTTTTGGGTTTTTTTTTTAATTTTAATATGTACACTCATACATAAGTGCACTGGGGCCATGCAATACTCTCAGAGGCCAAAAGAGGGCATAAGAGCCCCTAAAACTAGAGTTACATTCAGTTGTTAGCTGCCACACGGGTGCTAGAAACCAAATCTGGGTCCTCTGCAAGAGCTGCCAGAGGACTTTTTTTTTTTAAATATATTTTATTTATTACTTTTATTTTATGTGTATGAGTGTATTGATGTAGGTAAGTTGTACCCATGCTGTGCAATATGCGTGGCGGACAGAAGAGGCTGCTGGATCCCCTGGAACTGGAGTTGCAGACAGTTGTTAGCTGCCATGTGGGTGCTGGGATTTGAACCCAGGTCTTCTGCAAGTACAGCCAGTGTTCTTAACCTCTGAGCCATCTCTCCAGCCCCATTTTACATATTTTTACTTAAATTTTTGACTAATTACATGAAGAGTTGGCTCTGTCTTTCTCCTTTTTTGTTGTTTCTTTTTGGGGTTTTGGTTTAAAACAGGGTCTTGCTATATTGCACAATATAAGAGTAGTTCTCCTGCCTGAGTCTTCTGAGTGCTGAGTTACAGGTTGTGCCAGCATGCCTGGCTCTAGGAATCCACAGAGCTTTTGACAGCATGCACAAGATCTGTACAAGTGCAAGCCAGACAAAATCCCAGCATGGATGGGGAAGGGGGTAAGAAGCCCCAGCCCTACCTGAGCCCTGTTGGTGATTGATAGGTGCTGGAAGAGGAAGACAGTTTTCTTTAAGGATGTAACAACCTGTTAGGTTGAACACACTCCAAGGCATGAACCCACACCCAAGAGCATTTGGAGAACACAATTTAGATTCAAAAGACCTTAAAAAGAAAAATAGTAATACGAGGCATGAAGTTTGTAGGGGGTAGTACATAGGGGTCCAGATGGGGAGTCTGAATATGATCAAAATACATTGTTTTAAACTCTCAAAGAATCATTAATATTGTTTCAAATTCTTGAACTAACGAGTAGATGTGAATGAAGATACCTGCCAACACGCTTTGGTGAGGTGTGTGTGGGAAAATGCATTTCTGTAGAAAAAGCTTTTTGCTTGTCTTCCATGTGAAATGTTCAGATGGTTAACTAAGACTTCATAGGTGAGGCTAGGGAGATGGCTCAGCAGTTAAGAGCACTGGCTGCTCTTACAGAGGACCTAGGTTCATTCCCAGCACCCACATGATGGCTAACAACCATAACTCCAGTTCCAGGGGCTCTGACACATGCACAACATGGATGCACTTACATACATGCAGGCAGAATGTTCATACACATAAAAATAAAAATAATAAATAAAAATATTTTTAAAAAATAGGATCATGAGCTGGGAAAAGGAAGCTTTTCAGAAAAAGTGAAGAACTACAAGATGCTAGGGGCAGCCCAAAGCTTTAGGGAAAGCATGTTTACTAAGAAAGGCATGAAGAAGAAAAGGAGAAATTACATGTTCTGAACAGTTCAGGAAAGCAGACAGACTTACAGAGACCTACATGACTGTGGCTGGTCTGAAAGTTCTGGGGAAGGGGTGTTAGGGGTCTGAGCTAGTTCCCCAGAAATATTTACTATCTAATTAATATACCATGTATTTTACCCATCTATTTAGCATAACTTAAGATGAACCTTTCTTCCTGGGAGTGGTTCTATCACCAGGTAATTGACCAGTGAGACTGGAAAAGTAGGTCCTCCAACAGACTAGACAATTTTATAGTCTGGACCAGTTTAATTTATGGAACCTATTGATATTGTAACATTCCCCCTCTGAAGAGGTAACCCTAAAATCTTTTAGGGATAAGAGCTCCCAAATACTTCTGACACCTTTTGGCCTTTGGAACAGATTATGTTGCTAAGAGGCCAAAGGACATTTTTACTTTTAGCCAAGAAGCTGGGGGCTTGTTTTTAAAATATATTTTATTTATTACTTTTATTTTATGTGTATGAGTGTATTGCCTGCATGTATGTGTGTGCACCCGTGTCGTGCAATGCCGCAGAGTCAGAAGAGGACATCAGATTCCCCTGGAACTGGAGTTAAGGACGGTTCGTAGCCACCATGTGGGTGCTGGGAATCAAAGCCGGGGATGACAGCTCTTTTAATCACTGAGCCATCTCTCTAGTCCACCTACCTCCGTTCCCCCAACCCCATTTTTGTTGACGTTATCTGTCTTTTTAAGACAGGGTCTCACTATGTAGCCCTAGCTGGCCTGGTGATTGTTATGTAGCAGAGGCTGGCCTCAAATGAAAAGACATCAGCCTGCTTCTAGCCCCTGAGGGCATGCGCCACCACACCTGGCAAATTCATACATACAGAATTTGAGTATGCAGAAATGTGCTGTAACTTTCAACTCTGAGGATATGCCACTTTAAAAAAAGCATTTACTTACTGCCTACAATGGTAAGTCATTGTGCTAGATTTCCTAGGAAACTCATAAAGATGAGTAGACATGAGTCCTCTCCTCAAAGAACTCAGAAGAAGACAGACACAGCAGATACAATACAAAGCAAAATGAGCCATGAAGAGGTATGAACAAACTCCTACAGGAGCACAGACTAGGGAGATTAATTCTGTTTGGGGTGATCTGGAAGGGTGAGTCAGCAGAAAAGTTTGCCTCTTGGAAAATGGGGCAGTACAGCCCAGGGGGTTGGGTCAAAGCCCCACTCCACAAAGGAGGTTTTCCTAAAGGAGATGGAGCCAGGGCCCTAACCCAGTTAGGTAGGTGATTTCACTGATTTCAAATATCACTGTGAACACGTGCTTTCTTTGGTGCAGATAAATGTATTATCACAAAACTTTCATGAAAATAAGTAAAATCTAACAACATATATATATTAATATATAAACAATATATTAAATAACTTACATGATGGAAGGTAATCCTCTTAAGCTATCTTATCTACCACACTAGAATGGTCTAAGTGGTGCCCTGATTAACAGAGTCAAGCAAAATGGAAGCAGGCACGGCTTCAGCTGCACTAAACATTATGCGCCAAGAAATGTTTTGCTCCTGGCATTCTGGAAAAAATGAAGGGTAACAATGTAGAAGGAGGCAGGCGCCGCACTGTGCACACTTCGTTGGAGGGCAGGTGCCACACTGCGCACGCTTCGTTGGAGATTTAAATGTTTAAAATTTTAAATATAAAGTTCAGAACAGGCTAATGAGATGATGAAGTAGTTTTTCATCTTGTCATGATTTTATTTTTATTGTTGGCCTTTTTTTTTTTTTTTTTTTTTTTAAATGAGACAGGGTCTCCCCAGAGCAGCAGCTGACCTGGAACTCTATGCAGACTGGGCTGACCTTGAACTCACAGAGCTCTGCCCACCTCTGCCTCCCAGGTGCTGGGATTAAAGGCCACGCCTCCACACCTGGCTTCTCCTCAAGATTGTAAAAAACACTAGGCACTAGCAGTTTCCATTGACTTCTAGGAGTGGGCAGTGGGCAAGACAGCATAACCAATATGGAATACTCAGGGCACACAGGAGGGAAACCAGGAAGATAATAAACACAAACACGCTTAAGTAAAAATACACAAAGCATCAATTCCAAAGAATCAGAAAACTAAATTTGAAAAAAGTTAAAACCAAAGATCAGCCTCCACTGTTGTTTCTCATGTCATTTTCCAGAGGACGCTTTGATTTTACGGTTCATAACTACCACTTACAGACACCCTTAAAACCTTCATTTTATGGATGAGAAAGTGAAGCAAGAAAACCTGCTATGTGTGCTATAGATAAAAGAATTTACAAAATGCTTAGGACACAAATATTTTCTTAAGCATTTTAAGGACACCCAAATCACTTGTTTATTAATTTTTAATGGAAGAAAGGGGGTTGGATGGTTCTGTTTGAATTAATAGATTTTCTTTAAAAGTATAGCTACTAATTCCAAAGGGCTTGCTTTTAACAAGCTGAGCAAATGATGAACGAGGACAGATGGGTCAGACTGTCTAGTAATAAAGTTCATAACAAATGGAAGAAAAACAAAACAAAACCAAGGTGGGCGTGGTGGCGCACACCTTTGATCCTAGCACTTGGGAGGCAGAAGCAGCTGAGTTTGAGGCCAGCCTGGTCTTCATAGTGAGTTCTAGGTCAGCTGGGACTACAGGAAGACCCTCTCTCAAAAAGATCAAAACAAACAAACAAAAACCCTAACAAGTACTGAAAAAAGACAACAAGTAGAAATTGATAATAAATATGAATATAACCCTATTAATTAAAGAAATGCAAATTAAAACAATTAAATGGCACTTTTTATATATCCAACTAGCAAAGAAAGAAATGAGACCTAATGCTACATGTAGGATGTAAAATCCCAGGGCTGAGTAAATGGCTTAGAAGGGGAAAGACCTGAGTTCGAGTTCCATAGGATAGAGAGAACCAAATTCTGCAAATTGTACTCTGGTCTCTACACGTGTACCATAACACATTCACGTGCATTCAGAAACACACAGCATCATAAATAAAATAAACACATATATGTGTCCCCTCCAATTTTTGTATTTGGGGTTTAAAACAAGATGGTCTGGGCTATCTCTCAGACCCCTGATCTAGTTTTTGACTAGAATTTCCACTACTATGTAAAAAAGAAGTAACAAAAGCAGGCATTATCCTTGTCTTTTTCCTGATCTTGAAAGGAAAAGCTTACAGTGTTTATTACTATTCTGGTAGCTAAGTAACAGGACATGAACACAAAAAATAGTTTCATGTTTACATGCCCATGATAAAAAAAAAAAAATCAAAACCAAGGTTAAACAAATTTCTATTCAAAAGACTAACACACTGAAAACAAAACATTCACGAATAAAACTAAACAAAACACAAATAAATGGGAAGGTACTCCATGTTCAAGGATTAGAAGACAATACTGTTAAAAGATCTATTACCCAAAGCCACTTCAAATTCAATTCAATTTCTTTCAAACTTTCAATGATATTTTCTGGAGAAATAGAAAAATCATCTCTAGCCAAGTGTGGTGGTGCATGTCTTTAGTAACAACACTTGGAAGGCAGAGGCAGGGGGAATCTCTTTTGAGTTCCAGGCCAGACTGGTCTACACAGCCTGGTCTACACAGTTCCAGGCCAGCTGGGGCTACAGGGAGATCCTGTCTTAAAAAGAACAATAACAAAAAAATCATCTCCAAAAGTTTGTTTGAAAACTTGTGACACTGAATATCCAACAGCCCTAAAAAGGACAAAGTTGGAAGACTAATACCTCATTTGCAGAACTTACTACAAAGTAACAATAATCAAAACCACGTGCTACTGACATAAAAACAGATTACATTCACACACACCCCAGATTTCTGTAACTCTTAACATATTTTCTGAGACAGAGACTCTCACTAAACTTGGTGCTCAGAGCTCACTAGTTTCTCTAGATTGGCTGGGCAGCAAGCCCCGGATCTTCCTGTCTCTGACATCAAAGGGATGGGACTATAGGTACATGACACTGCACCTAGCCTCATACATGGATGCGAGGGATCCAAGCTCGGGTTCACATGCTTACACAGCAAGCACTTTACTGAGTCATGCATCCAGCTCCCAGTTTTTATGTTCTTGAAAATATGACAACACAGGTATAGGTAACAAGAAAAGCTTAATCAAAATTTAAAATTTGGATGAATCAAAAGATACTATCAATAGAGTTTTAAAAGGCAACCCCCACCACACATAAAATACTTGCATATCACACTGGATTAATATTTAGACTATCCAGAGAATATTCAAAGAATATTAAAACACAACAGCAGAAAAATAAATGAATTTGTTTGCCAAGTCAAAAAGGGGTAAAGAAAGAGAAGACAGACATTTCTCCAAAGGCATAAACAATGGTCAATAAGCACATGAAAAGATACTCAACATCATACCCCAAATTAAATGCAAAAAAAACCCCACAATGGGCTGGCCTAGGAGAGTGGAGCCTTTAATCCCAGCACTCAAGAGGCAGAAGCAGGTAGATCTTTGTGAGAGCAAAGCCAGCCTGGTCTAAGCAATGAGTTCCAGGCCTGGTGGGGAGACATTGTCTCAGAAAAACAAAAACAAAAAGAAACCAAGGAGACATCATTTCATATGCTACCAGGCTGGCCAAAACACACACATGCACACTCGCAGGTGCACAAAGAAATTAAGTGTTGGCAAGAATTTGAAAAATGTGGAGCCTTGTACAGTTTGTGGGAATGTAAGATGATGGAACCACTGGAGAACACAGTGTGGGAAAAACGGGCTGGAGAGATAGCTCTTGTGTAGGACTGAGGGTGGGCTCCCAGTACCCACAGGGCTGCTAACAGCCAGTCCTAACTCCAGATCCAATGCCCTCTTTTGGCCTCCAAGGACACTGCACAACACAGGTACATTTACAGATATTCAGGGAAAACAATCACATCAAAAAAAAAAAATAACTAAAAATCTTTTAAAAATTAAAAATATCCAGGCATGGTGGCGCATGCCTTTGGTCCCAGCACTTGGGAGGCAGAAGTAGGTGTATCTCCGCGAGTTCGAGGCCACCCTGGTCTACATAGTGAGTTCCAGGCCAGCTGGGGCTACAGGGGAACCCTGTCTCAAGAAGACCAAAAGAAATAAAAGCTAAAAATAGAACTGCCATATAATCCATAAATTCTACTTTGCTGCAGTACATAAAGGAGTTTTGTGTATCATGTCTGCACCATGAGAATGCAGTTAATACAACTGAACTGTACGCTTAAGTGCAGTCATATGCAAATATATTTTACAATATTAATTTTTTAATATA
>NW_008341757.1:2434588-2438145 GCF_000622305.1 Nannospalax galili
CATAACAACTCCGTTTTTCCAAATTTTCAGACTGTTTACACTATTTTTGTAAAAAGAAAGCAAGGTGAATTAAAATTGGGGGACAATTGTGTAAACAGCTCTAGTAAGGTTAGATTTTCAAAAGGAACAGTATTCTAAACTTATGACAAAAATGGTTATTTCTAAGCATTTTCTCAGAAATTTTTAACCGATTTTGGAATATATTAAAATAAAGTAGAATTTCACCTTGACTTTAATTACTTCTAAGAAAACTCACAATTGTTCAAAATTGTTCTTCCTAATACTGAGCTAACGCATTTTTCTTATTTCTGACACTATTGCTTTCTCCTTTTGATATTTTTCATACAAAATTCATGTGTATCATAATTATTCAGACATTTTACCCAATTTCCAATTTGAGGTATAGAAACTCAAAAATCAGACGAGACATAGCTTAAATTTTTATATTATGAGCTGAACATATTCATTCAATAAATACCTTTATTTTTTGGTCTTTTTGAGACAGTTTCCTTGTAGGCCCAGCTGGAACTCACTATGTAGACCAGGCTGGCCTTGAACTCACAAAGATCCGCCTGCCTCTGTCTCCCAAGCGCTGGGACTAAAGGTGTATGCCACCACGCCCAGCTGATAAATATCTTTTAAACCTGAATAAAATGTTTTTTAATGTTTCAAATCTGTAGTTTGTATAACTTTAATTAGCTAAAACTAAAAAATTATAAACCGACTACACTTTTAAAAATTTGAAGGGGTAACCACATAGCTTAGTGGCAGAGTCTGTGTAAGGTGTGAGGCCCTAGTTCCAACCTCCAGCATGAGTTGCAGGACAGGAGGCGGTGAGCCGGGTTGGAAGCACCCACTCCTACACACCAGGTATATCAAACACCTGAAATACTGTTTGATGGCATTTTTAATGTTTATTTTTATCTACATGTATTTCTGTTTGTATATGACCACATATGTACAGCTGTCCTTGGAAGTCAGAAGAGGTCCTTGGATTTACAAGCAGCCGTGAGCCACATTGAAGTCCTCCTGAAAGGCAAAACTCCTTCTTAACTGCTCTCTAGCCCTGTTCATTGGCTTTAAAATATTTGCTTCATATTAATATATTTGTTCACTGAAGAAATACCATATACTCATTACCTTCTGCACATTTTGCCATAAAACATATAACAGTGGTTAAATATAATCACTTTCCTAATAGAATTCTGTTTTGTTTTTATAGAAAGGGTGTCATGTAACCCAGGCTAGCCTGAACTCAATGTGTAGATGAGGCTGGCTTTGAACCCCTGATCCTCCTGCCTGCACCTCCTCAGTGTGGGGATCATAGGCAGGCACTGGCATGCTGGGCTTGTTTGGTTAGTATGCTTCCGTCATCAACTCTTCAAACTAATGAGGATGTTATTAGAATCTATTGTGTTTTCTTATACGGATTATTTCCTAATATGAAGTAATTTTACCTAAACATGTAACTATCCATTTAACAACTATCACCTATAGATTAACAAGAAAATTTCTACTGATTAAATGCTTTAGAAATTCATGTCTTTTTCTACTTACAAAGCTTTAATCAGAAAAGCTGCTCCATGCCACATAGAAAGCAGCTGATCAATGATTTCTCAAGGAGCCATAACCCAATTTATGTTTTCACTGAATAGGATAGAATAAACATTTTATGGACTAAAAGTGCTAGAAAAATATACATCAAACTAATATACAATAAAACTGTTCAAGGAAAGTGCTTTGAAACTGCTGTCAGATCTAGATGTTTCCGGAATATTAAACTGTAATTGTCCAGGGGCTGGTGAGATGGCTCAGAGGTTAAGAGCACTGTACGCTCTTGCAGAGGACCTAGGTTCAAGTCCTAGCACCCACATGGTGGCTAACAACCTTAAGTAACTCCAGTTCCAGGGGATCTGAAGCCCTCTTCTGACCTCCGTGGGCACTGCACAACACTACAAGCAGGCTAGTACACATAAAATAGAAATAATAAAATATTTTAAAAAATACTGTACGGGGCTGGAGAGATGGTTCAGTGGTTAATAGCGCTGACTGGTATTACAGAGGACCCAGGTTTGATTCCCAGCACCCATATGGCTAACACCTGTCCATAACTCTAGTTCTAGGGGATCTGATGATGCCCTCTTCTGACTTCCGTGCACATTGCAGGACATGGGTGTGCACTTATATCCATGCAAGCGATTTGCTCATACACATTAAAACATTTCCTCCATGCTTCCAAGCAAAGCCAGCCACGGTTGAGCAGGACTTTTGACTTATCTTCACATAGGCAGAACTGGTAAAAGAAAGGAGCCAGGGGCTCCTCCCAAGTCCATGTGACCCCTGAGGAACAGATCATCAAATGACCTTAAACGTAAAAAGAAATTGGTTTATCTGGGACAACTATATGGCCTTAAACACCCAAAAGGAAAGTATCACCAATGATTAAAGGGGCCAATATAATTTTTTAAGAGTCCATATGTATAGCTAAAGGCTACATAACAAGCAAGAATGCCATATGAGATACCTTCTTTTGAGTTTTTGGCCTGGGTAGCCCAAGGGACTCCCAGATAGTAACCCAGCATAGAAGAGGGATAATTAAAAAGCAGACCCCAATCTTATCTAAAGGAATATTGACAACTGATTGCTGCTAGACGAGGAACAGCTGACCTTCCTAAAACAACTCTAGATAGGCTGACTAGATTCACCAGATGGACAAGTAGTGGAGAACGGCTGGGGGTGCCGACAACATAGCAGACAGTAGCAGAGATAACAGAGTATAAGGGCTCTAGTGGGGGGAGGGAGGGAGGCTATGGGAGGGTGCCATCTGGGAAGTGGGTATATAGTTGAATAAGATGGTTTGGAATGTTCTGTGTGATATACACACACAGAAAAAAAAATCAAATTAAAAAATGTATTATATTTGAGGAGGAGGCATAAAAAGTTACATCATGTTAATTAGTAGAGTTTGTGATAAACATTACCATTGAAATCTACCCGATGACTTTATAGACATACACAGGCGCCAAGGATCCGAGTGCAAACGATTATGACTAGTAATAATTAGATACATACAGATGAGAGACGCATGTGCCAACATCTCAGTGTTAGTAGCAAAAACAATGAGTCTTTCTGTAAGAAACAGTATATTTTAGAATGAAATGGAGATCTATTTTGAGGGTTAAAAACTCATTCAACTTTATGTCTTACAAGGCTTATACTGAGTTCAATATTGTATAACTGTATTGATTCAACAGCAAACCTAGAAATTTTATAACCACTTTTGAAGGAGCTGTATCTTTGCTCTGGAAACTGTTATTGGGCATGATAAAGCTGTAATGATATGCTTCTTCTAAACAAAATAAAAAATAATATTTTTAAAAATGTAGGAAACATGCCGGGTGTGGTGGCCATGCTTCTTCTAAAAAAAATTAAAAATAATATTTAAAAAATGTAGGAAACAGCTTTTCTTGAAATGGAGATCTTCTTTAAAGGGTAAAAACTCATTCAATTTTATATCTTACAGGGATTATACTGAGTTCAATATTGTATAACTGTAT
>NW_008341757.1:2438396-2441473 GCF_000622305.1 Nannospalax galili
TCTCAGAAAGTAACTGACTGTGACTAGTAATAATCAGATATATAGAGATTAGAGACACAGGTGTAAACATCTAAGTTTTAGTTGCATTAAAATGAATTTTTTGTAGGGAACAGTATATTTTTAAAATGAAATGGAGATCTGTTTTAAAGGTTAAAACCTCATTCAATTTTATGTCTTACATGGTTTATACTGAGTACAATATTGTATAACTGTATTAATTGAACTGTAAACCTAAAAATTTATAGCCAATTTTGAAAGAGATACATCTTAGCTCTGGAAGTTGTTACTGAATATGTCAATGCTGTTGTAATAAATGCTTCTTCTAATTATGTGGTTATTAAATAAATAATTTTTTAAAAAGACTGAAAAATATATATATAATAAACTAATTGTCCAGATATATATGAACTTAAGTCAATGTTTATTCTATTAAAACAAGTAACTGAAAATGTTTAGTAAAACATGAACTGATCTTACCAGTGCAGGCCACTGAATCTGTCTGCTCTTTGATCCCTGAGTCTGGCTAGGGTCAGTCCTTTTGGCCCAAATTAAGTGGTACTCCACCAAGAAAGTTGAAAAATCTTCATAAACTTTAACCCACTCTCGTTTATCCCATTCAAGGTCATCAAACTCCACATACACCTATGGGAAACAAAACATAACAATCTGTGAGCAATATATAGCAATGGTATTTCAAACTACAAGCAATGAAACTAAATTTAAAAAGGCATTATCATTAACTCATTAGGTTTTTTGTTTTTCCCTTCTTTTTGATCTTTTTGAGACAGGGTCTCTCTGTAGCCCTAGCTGGCCTGGAACTCACTACGTAGACCAGGCTGGCCTTGAACTCACAGAGACCCACCTGCCTCTGCCTCCCAAGTGCTGGGACTAAAGGCATGCAGCCACGCCTGGAAACTCATTAATTGTTTTTTTGGCACAGGTCTTGGTATAATATATAGCCCAACCTGGTCTCAACCTTGTGGTCCTCCTCCTGTTTTTGCTTTCCAAGTGCTTCCCAACCAGCCCTCTAGCTTCCTTTTAAAATTATTTAACCAAATACCCTACTTATTTCTATGACAAGAAAATAAATCGTACATGACTGCATTTATTTAAGAAAAGTAATCCACAGATATTGATAAGCACACACCCTAAATACACAGTAATAACCATGTACACACTTGATCATTTTTCTTTGTTTTTTCGATCATTTTTAATAGCAGAGCTTGGGAAAGATTGTCCAAAGCAAACAGGTAGCTAGAGGTATATGAAGCTCAGCAGGGTAGAGCTTATGTTTAACACCCAAAGGTTTGTATCGTTAAAAAGAAAAAAAATATAAGGGAAAATAGTAAACAGCATATATAATAGGGTTAGCAAACCATATGGCCTTGTCAAAACTACTTCTGTCTAAAACAGTTACAAACAAATTATAAACTGAATTTGACATAAAACATTACTCAAAAGGCAGTTGGCAGTATAAAGATGGTTAATGTATGAAAATCAACCAACTACATTAACAGACTAAGGAAAAAATAATTATTTTTAATGATGCAGAAAAGGCATCTGGAAAAATTCATGAGGGGTTGGGGTGGCCCAGCAAAGTCAGCCATGGTTAAGTCTCAGCACTCTGTAAGTTGAGGCAGGAAAATTGCAAGTTGTCGTTCTATTTACATGGTGGGTTTTTTTGTTATTTTGGTCCTGTTAGCTACATTATATACAAGGCCCTTGGAGGCAAAGAGTAGTACAATTTCACTTTTGTTTTTAATTTCTAATGCCAACAGTGTGTCTACAAACTAAAGTATATACTAAAGTTTCTGTGCAAAACACATCACATGTACAAATAAATAAATAATAGTGCTGGGTGTGGTGGTGCACACCTTTAGTCCCAGCACCCGACTCGGGAGGCAGAGGCAGGCAGATCTCTGAGTTTGAGGCCAGCCAGGCCTACATAGTGAGATCCAAGCCCGCTGGGGCTACAGGAGATCCTGTTTCAAAAAGACCAATAGTAATAGTAATAATAATAATAATAATAAATAGTTGGGATAGAAAAAAAGGTGTGTGTGCTTGAATACAGCTACCATTTTACCAACTATTCACTGTGGTCACAATTCACTAGGACAAGAAAAAGAACATTTCATTCTACACAAACATTTGTAACTGCATAGCAAAACTAATCATTATGGTGCTAAAAATTCAGAAAAAAATGTGTTTGAGAGAAGAGAAAAGAGAAAGAAAGATCATGTGTGTTGAGAGAGAAAGACAGCGAGAGAGCGCAACCAAGCCTGTTAATGTGGCCTCCACAGGAGTGAGATAATCTAAGAAACAGGAAACACAAAGTATTAATTTTAAATTATTTCATAATAAACATATTGTAAATACTTCCTAACACAAAATAATTCAGCAATGAATTCTAAGATCGGGCCTCTTGGTTAATTAAGGCTCCCACATTCTTTTCTCTTTAATAACAGTTTTGTTCTGTTTTCTGAGACAAAATGTTATCTTTTAACCCTTCCTGGCCTTGAACTCATGTCAATCCTTCCACCTTAGCCTCCCACACTTTGGGAGCAGACTAAGTCACCACACCTGGCTACATTTAATTATTCTTAATTTAGTTTAGATAATTGTGAGTTGATCATACCAACTTGGCATAATATGGTCCTCATACTGTTCTATTTACTTTAAAATGAAAGTGAACAGCATGATTTTATTTGAGAAATTTGTCAAGTGGTTTTACCAAAGCCAAACAGCACCCTCACCCTAATGCTGCTTAACTACAAAAATCTTTCATGCTAAAAATAAGTGTTAGACTACATGAACATTCCTCAAAGTTCTGTCTACAACTTAAATCATCATATTTTTTATTTATAAAATAGATGGGGCTGGAAAGATGGCTCAGCGGTTAAGAACACTGGTTGTTCTTGCAGAAGACCTGGGTTCAAATCCCAGCACACACATGGCAGCTAACAACTGTCCATAACTCCAGTCCCAAGGGATCAGAAAGCCTCTTCTGACTCCGCGGACACTGCATGAAACAGGTGCACTTACCTACATGCAGGCAATACATGCATACACATAAAATA
>NW_008341757.1:2441496-2442424 GCF_000622305.1 Nannospalax galili
TATATAAATAAAATAAAATAGGTATCAGAGGAAGCCAAATAAGTCATGAAATGTTAAGTAACACATTCATGACTAGTTCACCAGCAGTTAAGAGTCTGTTAGTGAGTCTGTATCATGAAATTCCCCCCCAATTTAAAGAACAGTCTATAAAATATTGCTGTATGAACAAAGTGGAAACAGTGAAACGGTTTCTCCACAAGACTCACATTATGTGCTGATCTGCATAAATAATCCAGTAGTAACAAATCAAAGGGGGTTAATGATGAAAAACGTCAAACCAAGCTAGGGCTATAGCAGAGCCACAGAAGTTTGTTCAGTATTCCAAGACCCTGATCCCCAGGACCTCGAAGGCAGACAGATGGACGCAGGCACAGGAAGATAATCTGGCAACTCAAGCATCTGAATGGGCTTTTGGACTCAACTGAAAATGTAAAGAACTGAGGCCAATGAAATTCAAATGACCTCTGCAGCCTGTAAGCTGTAAATGTCTCACGTAACACAGTAAGTATGAATATGGATGGGTGAATCGCCTTCAGTGGTTTTGCAATGAATGGCCCTTTACAACCACTTTTATATCCTTGAGTAAAACACAAGGTAGGAATGACATATAATACAGCCATCTTTTTTTTTTGGTCTTTTTGAGACAGGGTCTCCCTGTAGCCCCAGCTGTCCTGGAACTCACTATGTAGACCAGGCTGGCCTTGAACTCACAGAGATCCTCCTGCCTCTGCCTCCCGAGTGCTGGTACTACAGGCGCACGCCACCACGGCCGGCATTACAGCCATCTTTTAATGCCCAATTTTCTTATCTAACATGCTCAACCAACTTGTAGCTCTAACTTTAAACTTTTTCTGATGCATTTATTTATTCTTATTCTTTTTCATTTTATGTGTATGAGTGTATTGTCTGCATGTATGTGAGTGCACCC
>NW_008341758.1:0-299 GCF_000622305.1 Nannospalax galili
TGTCCCCTTTTCCCACATCTTCACCAGTATTTACTATTGTTTGTTTTTTGAATATTCACCAATCTGACCCGAAGAAGAGGAAATTTTAACATGGTTTTTATTTGCACTTCCCTGATGGTTAAAGATATTGAACATTTCTTAAATGTTTCTAAGACATTTGAGTTTCACCATTTTATAACTTTTTAGTTAATTCCTTGCCCCAATTTTTAACTGGATTATTTGGTTTTTGATACCTCAGTGATTTTTTTTTAGTTTTTAATATACTCTACAAATTAACCTTTAGTCACATGTACATATTA
>NW_008341758.1:1601-6450 GCF_000622305.1 Nannospalax galili
AGGGTATTTGATGTATAGAATCATCTCGTCTGCAAATACGGACACTGTGCTGTCTTCCTTTCCCATTTCTATACCTTCATCTCCTTCACGTGTCTCTTTTCTAGCTAAAATCAAATGTTCTTGATGTTCTTCTGGAAGGAAAAAAATGTCCTTATGTGAAGTAAATACCTCTAAAACATGCTTCCTGGTTCTTGTATAGAACTTTGATTATTTTTCAGTGTCCTAATCTCTCAGCTCTATGGCATTGTTAATATGCAGTCTGTGGTTGATGCTGAGAAGTCACTTGACTTCTAGACAAATGTTAAATGGAAAGGTGTTTTCATACCAAGTGTAAAGTTTATACATTAATTCTAAATTTCTCAGATATTATTTTTTCATTATTGTGGTTTTAGTTAAGAAAGATTTTCCATTTATTTGTCAAATAATTATTACCTATTTCATGAAAAATCTCCTGTCTCTGCTTAGTCTCTGGCTTGCACTTCATACTTGACAATAATTCTGAGAAGCAAATTAAAAGATCTTCTGAAATCACCCTAGCTGGAAAAATTATGAAAGCAGTGGGAACAGTGAGCACAGCAGTGTTATAATTAAGTTTTGCCTGAGGGTTCATCCATGCCTGACCCCTAGTATAACAAACAGAAAAGCTAGCATACTATGCAAACTGACTAACAGAAGATCCTTGCTGCATGACTTTGTGATCGTGTATCTGGGTTTCAGTGAATCACAGCAGCTGAGCCGAAATTGTCAGGGCCAACTCATCAGACTATCAAATCAGGGAATGTCAGCTGTGAATGCTCTAGCTGTCTCTTTTTGTCCATGAATGCTATCTGACCACATGGCATGTCAGAGTGGAGAATTACTCAATTCATAAATTATTTTTTTGTTCAGTATTCTTCATCAAATACATTTCTATTAAATTCATTCTTTGACTACTTCATACATTTATGGAATGGAGTCTGGTCATGCCCCACCCTCTCTTACCACAGTCCCCCCCCCCCCCCGACCCCCCCACCACTCCAAAACTCTTAATTTAATGAGTCTAAACTTTTTCTTGTAATAATAGGCTGCAAGTTATCAGCTCAGCATCACCATTTCTTCAGAAAGGACATCTCCATTCACCCCCTTTGCTCTGATTTTTCCACACAGACTCATGGAGGACCATCTCATGATATAAAAGACCAGGAAATGATGGAACAGTATCCACTGACACCTACGGGAAGGCAGGTGGAGAGAGCAGGAGAATCACCTGACAGAAACAGCTGAAAGCATTGACAGCCCTCGTCTGGGATCCCAGACAGAACAGAGGAGCGCAGGGCCAGGCAGCCTTCACCTTCAGGGACAGAGGATGTTGAATTCTAGGGAAGCCCCAGAGAATCTCTTGTTTCCATGGTCAGCGTTTCTCAAAATATATCCCAGGCTTTTGAAAACTGTAACTGAGGCTCTCACTCTGTTGATTTCTTGTAAAGTCCTACTTGGATCCAATTAGAAGATGGTTGGTTACTTCCATAATAATCATGCCAAAATGGCACCGGTAAGCAGAGTTTGCCAAGTAGGATGTTAATGCAGCTCACAGGGTGCACAGCTGGGTAAGGCTGATGATTACCTTTTCTCTGCCAGTAACATACAGAGCACCTTCTACTACTGTGAAAGCTAGCCAGCAGAGATGAGGCTTCCAGGTAGGTACCAGCTTGAATTCTCCTTGCTTGTTCTGAGACTCAGGTATGTATTGTCTTCAGAAAAGTGTCTTACTGTCAAGTTCTGGTGGGCAACCAAGTATAATAGCAATAGTCAATATTGTCTGAGGGTCTATGGAATCCCTCTGGTCAACAGCTCCAAAAGAGAGAGTTCATTCCTGGCCTTGAGCTTCTCATTTGCTGGTCTGTGGTTTCTATTAGGGTCACTAAATCCCTATTACAGGGTAACCACATTTTAACTCTTTTTTATATTGTGTATGTAATATTGGAAGAAGCTAGCTGGAGTCCATACCTGGAAGTGTTACCAGGGAAAAGAACCTGTAAATAGACAGGTCACAGGCCACAGTGGGGAGCCTACTACTATCATTCTGCTAAGTAGACAAAGAAAAATTTTTTGACACAAGCCATATTTTATTTTTATTAACCATACACAAAATTTTCTATACTATCCCAGAGCAAACTGGTGAAATCTGGTAGTCTGAATGGGGTCGGGAGGATCTCCATCATAGACCTGCAGGACAGTGACATTGGTGCAGACTGCCCAGGTTCACAGCGCAGCTTGTTTCTCATGGCCATCTTGCAGGAGGCTCTTCCACCACATCATGATGCTGTCTCAGAGATGATGATGTTTGGGTGGGGTGGGGAAATCCTCCCTTCTAGGCTTTTAGGAAATTTCACTCCTTTGTTCTAGTCAGTGGTCTCCTTGGTCAACAGGGTGTTCTTCTCCTGCATCTCTTTCTTCTTCAGCTTGGCCTGTCAAAGATATAATTTCTTGCTCCAGAAAATTGAGTGGGAGCACCAGGAGCCCTGGCTCAGATGGAGATCCCATGAATTGCTTCAAGAAAATGGCAGATAAAGCCAGACCTAGGGGAAATAGACACCGTATTAAATTGACTCCTAATGACTTATTATTACATTACAGGTTAGTGTATCTCTCAGCTTTTACCAGAGTTCCTCTTCTTTCAGTAGATGGTGATTAACACAGAGACCCACAACTGGTCAACGTGCAAGGAATAAGAGATTGCAGAGTGCTCAGCCCTAAATGGAACACCTGTACTGCACCCTCTTATCCCAAGGCTCAGGGATCATTGAGAAAGAGATGACAGAAAAGATTGTAAGAGCTAGAGGTAGCAGACGAATGCATGGAATTTTGTTGTCTGGACACCACAGGGTAGTTACACATATGAACACATGATCCCATGGTGCTTATAATAGCATGCACAATACCTGTGCAAACCCAAGACAGGCAGGCGCAGCAAGGATAGGGAAGGTAGGCAGGAAGACCCAGCACTAGCTGAGGATCTACTGGCAATTGATAGATGCTGGGAGAGAGAAAGTCACTTTTCCTTACTGATGTGATGCCTGCTGGGTTGACCAGACACCAAGGGATAGACCCACACCCAAGAGCATTTGGAAACACAGATTAGACCTAATAAGTTTTTTTTTTTTAAAAAAAAGACAAATGGTAATAGAGACTATAAAGTTGAGGAAATCGTGAGGTGGGGGTAGAGGAGGCTATAAATGTGATCAAATTACATTGTATTAAATCCTTGAATCATTAACAAATATTTTTAAAGTCCTTCTTGGAATACCTAGAATGACATTTACTTTGCTGTGTGGACACCTACCTTATCATTAACCAAAATCCTCAGATAGAATGATCTGATCTTTATTAATCAGGAAAAATGATGTCATGTCTATACTGCTGGGACTGAGGGAGGGGGAAAATAGATAAGGCACAGAGGATCTCTCCTGGATCCTGGATCCAAACATCCCTGTTGCCTTTAGTGCTTGGCTGAGTTGAGAAACGCTCTAAGGGATACTGAAGAACCAGGAGCAGCAGGTGGAGCTCACACTTCTGCTCTGCTCAGAGCGCCCCAACCTCACACTTCTGCTCTGCTGGTTTATGTCATGGCTTGTGTCACTGTGGGAGGATATTCGTTGTACTGTTGACAGTAGTAAGTAGCAATGTCTTCAGACTCCAGGCTGCTGATGGTGAGAGTGTAGTCTGTTCCAGATCCACTGCCACTGAACCTCGACGGGACCCCAGTTTGCAAACTGGATGCACCATAGATCAGGAGCTTCGGAGCTTTCCCCTGTTTCTGTTGATACCAGGCTATATTTCTGTAAATGTTCTCACTTGCCTGGCAAGTGATGGTGACTCGGCCTCCAAGAGATGCTGACTGTGTGGATGGAGACTGAGTCATTTGGATGTCACATTTTGCACCTGAAATTAAAAAATACAAAAATAAGTATCCACACAGTTAAACATATAATAAGAGAAGGCCCTGAAAAACAAGGTGGCACTGATGACACTGGGCTGAAAAAAAACCCACATTTTCCTTCCTTACCTGAGAGCCAGAGCAGCAGGAGCCCAAGGAACTCAACAGAGGCCCTCATGTCCAAGCTGTGTCCTGACTGGTACTGATTCCTGCACAGAATGTGACCAACCTATTAAGAACTTGTCAGAGCAGTGGGCTGTGCTCTGGTTCCATGCAAATCAGCAGGGAGAGAGCAGAGCTGGGCACAGCTGCAGGCCTGACACATCTGAGTGACTTCCTACGTGTCAATTCCTCAGGCGCCTCACTCCACACCAGGCTTCACAGACACGCCTTCAGACACCTTGCTTCTTCCTGAACAGACATGTTATCACAAAGACATTTTTCAGCACATTTTCAGAATTTGAAAAGAACGTAAAGGTTAGATGCAGTAATGTAGCTCATAATTGCATTGAGGTAATATAGGAAAATATCCCCATTTGTGGGAAATAATAGAGTATTACAGGGTACATTGTTAGAATTCTAACTTACTCTCAAATAATTTCCATAAGAAAAAAGCTTGTGGTCTTCTTTATATATTTGTCATTTGTGCAGTTTTAAAAACAATGTGTACTTTTACTTCTTCAAAAGATTAAACCTTATGTTGTCATTAAATTATAAGCTTGAATTTTTTTTTGTATGTGCCTTTACTAATATCAATTCCTATTCACAACTTCCCTTGCTCAGGTTTACATAGTGTCTTTAAGTTCTTCTCCCCCCCAGCCTTTCCCCTTCCCTCCCCTTCCGTCCAGCCTCCTCTTCCCTCCCTTCCTGTCCCCTCCTATCCTCCTCTCTGCTCTCCTCTCCTTCTCTCCTCCTCCCCCCCCCCCCCCCCCT
>NW_008341758.1:10251-11322 GCF_000622305.1 Nannospalax galili
TGCTGTCACTGCACCTCCTCCTGAACTTCCCGGCTTTGAATGCCTTTCTGATTCTCTGAATTTTAATTACTTTGGCACTTCTGACTTCCTATTCACTTTCAAATCATCCCAAGGTAATGATAAGGACACAGTGGACAGACCTGCACATCTAACACATGCAGAGCACACCTGGACAACAGCACGGCCCCATATCTCCCCTTCCCTCCAAATTCTCCTTTCTCATCTCCAGCTCCTTCCGGGGATCCAGAGCATTAGTGACCCCAAGACCTGAGCAGGGAAACCTCATTCTGAAAAAAGTGAGCTGAGGAATTCTAGTAAGACAGGATTAGAGCTGAGTATTTATCTCAGACACAGACGAAAAGGTTCTCCCTAGGGATCAACATGTAAATCATCTGGTGGATACACCCCAGGAACACAAGGTTCTCTCCTGTGTGAGAGTGACATTTACAAAAAAGGGTAAGTCCATGTGCCTGTAACAGTGGACTAATGGACCCTCTGAGTGTCTGGAGCTTCTAGCAGGGCACAGCATCACAACCATATAGCCCTAGACACACACATCTCGTCTGTGCACATGGCCAATTTTTAAGAGGGGGATGGCCACTCTCTGACTCCCTTTGAGCTAGTCATGAGAAAGTCACAGCCACTTTTGATTCTCAGAGGCTTTAACCAATAAAAGCATGGATATCAGGTAGCTGAAGAGTATTCTGACAGCTGTTAGTATCAGGTTAATTGGTTAGGAGTGTTCACAACAAATATTAGAGAGTATGTTTCCCTAAGACCAGTAAACTTTGTGAAAGCAATCAAGTGAAAAGACTTGGTCAGAGAGAAAAAGCTTCTCTCCAACAGGTAGAGAGAAAATTCCATTTTCCAATATAAGAGAACTAAGAGGATAACTTTATATTTAAGGCCATGAATGTGAAATTCTTTGCAACAATTTGTATGGCCTAGTCAATAATCTGTCACACAGCCTCACTATCTATATATCATATTAATCAAAGTATTGGAAAATCCCTCTGGACAGTCAGATAGAATGAGTAAAGAATTTATGTCTATATTGTTCTTTTAATTCTT
>NW_008341758.1:11892-18410 GCF_000622305.1 Nannospalax galili
TCATACACATAAAATAGAAATAGTTTGAAAGACAAATTGAATCCAATGAACAAATTTATAAATGTGAAAAAATTTGTTCTGAATTTATAAGGCTTTAAATTAAAAGATAATTTATGAAAGATTTTTTAACACTCTGTACATATGGTCCATTTGTTATTTGTGGGCCTATTTCCATAAAAAGCCTCCCTCTCCTGAGCACCCAGATTGTTCCTTAAGTGCAATGCCTAGAAAGATTAAACTGCATTTCCTTGGCATCATGATAATTTTAGTTATGAACGTATTGGGTTTATGCATGTGTATTATATATATTTTATGTTTTTTAATTTTTATTTTATGTACATGAATATTTTGCCTTCATGTATGGAGTGCCCATGGAGCTCAGAAGGGAGCGACAATCCCCTGGAACTATTACAGATGGTTGTTAGTCATCAAGTGTGTGTTCTGTAAACTGAACCTCGGTCCTCTGCAAGGACAGTCAGTGCTCTTAACCGCTGTTCCATCTCTTCAGCCCTGATACTATGTATAACCAGAATTATCAAATTCATTCAATTGAGAAACACTTGGGCTATTAGTAGAGCACTTTTCTGTAAGGCTATTTCCAGAAACAATTAAATATGACAGTTTTGACCTATGAATGAGTAATGCTCTGGTGGATTCATGATTTGGTAAAATTGACAGTTTAAGAAAAGTGACAGGCATGGGCCTGTTTGGAAGAATGGAACGGGGGCCTGTCTTCCCAGGCTCTTTCCAGTCCTGACTCCTTCTTGTACTTCTGTTCTCTGCTTCTCAGCCATCAGGGGATGAACTCCTCCATGGGCTCCTGATGCCAGGATGATCTGTCCAAGTTCATGAGGCCAAGAAACCCTGGACTGAATCATCTGAAAACTTGAGGTAAAATCATCCTTCCTCTTCTAGGTTGTTTGCTCAGAAATTTTTGTAATAGCTGGACAGAAGAATGTAAAACATTTATTGTGAACATAATGACTTTGATATTTCTGTATTTTGTATGCAATGTCTCATGTTGATTATTCTAAATAATGTTACATGTATTGCTAAAGTGTTAAATTTTCCATTCACTTTCCGTTAGATGATTCTATAAATGAACCAAAATGTATTCTATTTATCTATGTTTTGCCTTTCATTTCTTATGCTTTCTCTTTATAAATGATTATTCCTAATTATGAAATCAGTTTCATAAAAGTGTATGTGTCTGTATAGATGGATGTTTACTAACATATTAATAATTGATTTTCAACAATAATGATATGTAGCAGACAATTCTAACTTCAACTGGCTAGCAACACATAGTATTTGTATTCATGGAACAATATGTTCATGTTACAGTGACTTGTCTGATATGGACAAGATCACCTGTATGGTTCTACTATTGGTAATTCAACTTGTCTCAGGTATGTGCTATTGATTGACTGTGACAAGGACAAAAACTTCTGAGACTAGTCAGTACAATAAAATCAAACCCTACACAAAGCACAGAAAACCAACTTTGTAAAACAGGCCCCAAAACTTCATTTTTAATTTTGATTTGATAATTCCTCAAGTTTATTTTTTAAAATCATTGTTCCATTTTATTTTCTTTTTTCTTTCTTTTTTACAGTGTATAAAATATATACTTTTATTATATTAACATAATAATAATACACTATAGTTGTGATCCTATGCATACCCTACAGCTCCCTGGCTCTCCTTTACTTCTTACTGAACCTCTTCTGATCATCTAGGTTTGCAGGACAACAAGGAGCAATGACAATGACCTGTGTACTTTTGGGGCCCTGAGACCTTCCTAGCCAAGGATTCATGGGGAGGGATCCTGCACCTGGTACTGGGGTCCTTCAGGGAGCAGCATTATCAATCAAAGAAGGTACATCTGTTTTGAGCACTATTTTATTATTTTTTTAGTTTAATTTTTAATTATATTTTTCGTTTGCAAAGTTGTAGGCTTCTATCTGGATTTTTCATGTATTCTTAAGTTCTGGTAACATTTCCCACCATGCGTTTTCCCCAGTGTTCCACTCAACCCTGTTTAAGAAGAAAGATTGGAGCCAAATGGTGAGGTTTACTGTGGCCATGGGCATGTTTGATCAAGGACAGTTCCAATCGTGTCTTTTTAAAGAGTAGCTTTAATAGTGCATTTTCACTGTAAAATGTGCCTATGTTTGACATCCATCAATAATGTGACCTATGTGTGTTGCATATCTGGCTAGGGTCTGTCACTCTGTATAGCATTTCAAAGCAAGACTACATTCTTTCTAATGTCAGAAGTTTCTCTCTTTTTCATACTTCTCAATTTACTTAAAAATGGGAAGTACCACTTCCATAAAGAGTAAAACTATAGGAAAATGACATAATCTACTAAATTCCCAATTCCTTAATAAAATATCCTAGGCCCCATCTTGTTAGACTGTAAACCTCAGTATCCACTCTATCCTCAGCCTCGGCAAATCTGGGCATTCCAAGGGGCTGCAAACTGGCACTCAGTTTTCCATTTACCCTCATTCTAATGTTTTAATGAGTTGTTGTTTTTTCCTTTCCACACATGTGGTACCTACATTCATATGACAATATTCTGTATCTATGACCCATATGACTTATATTTTGGTTCTGAAAAATAGATAACACTCAATCCCTTATTCTGAGAACTTTATTACACTGTGCATCTTTCTACTGTCTGCTGTCCACTGTAAAAAGAAGCTTCCCTCACTGAGGCTTGAAAACCGCACAGGTTTATGAGTATGAGCATAAATATTCAGAAGACACAATAACAACATGACCATTTCATAAAATAACAACAGCAAGTCCTACATTAGGGACTATGACCACCCCAGTTATCAATGTTTGAACAGGATTACAGTACCAGGAATAAAGTTCTCTCCCGTGTCAAAAGTCTCAAATTAAACCAGAAAGCAGTTAATTATTCCATAACAGTTGTGTCACTGGTGTCCCAGTGGTACATCTTGCCTTGAAGGTCAGTATTGCAGCATGCAGGGTCCAGTGCTGAGCAAAAGCATGGATGCCTTTATTCCCCCAACAGCCTTGAAAGCACCTTCAGCACTATGAAAATTAGCCAGTAAGGAAGAAGCTTCCTGGTTAGTTTGAAATCCATTTCTCTGTCCTGCAGCCAAAGCATGTGGGGTTCTCTGCATTAGGCCTTACCATGTAGTTATGGTGGCTAGTCAAGGACAGTGGCAACAGCCTGTGTTGTTCTGGTGACTTCTGGAGCCTCCCTGATCAAAAATTGTAGTGAGCTATCCCATGCCTTATGCTGTGATTTTCATTTCATACTCCATGTCTTCTGAAAGTGACATCATCCATTCAGAAAGGGTAATTCCATTCAAACACTTTCTTCCTACATTATGAAAAAAGCTTATTAATGAGTGGGTTTCCATAAGACATTTGAGAGATCTTAGCTTGATTTTCTCACCCACTACCCCTTCTTGTACCCATTCTCTCACTTTATTACCACTTTATCCTTAAGGCAGAATCTATATTAACCCCCTCCCCCCGACCAAGGCCCAGGAACCATCTTGAAAGTGGAGGTGGGGACAAAAAACCTAAATCTGTGCTGGGGAATTGGGATCAGTGCTGTGGTGCATTCTTCTTTATGTCAGAAGGTCATTGCCGCCATGAACTTTACACCTCTTGGGGTTACAAGCACAAAACTTGTTGTACAAGATCACACCAGACAAAATACCAGCATAGACATGATCTGGAGATCCCAACCCTTATTGAAATGCTATTTACAGGGTAAAGCTGCTTGGGGAGGTAGAATCATTCTGTTTTGAGGCTGTGGCCTCTGATGGGCTTCCCAAGCTCTGGTAGATAGCCCCTTGCACATATGGGCAACAGTAACTGGAGGTAGTGATTTATCTGAAAAAACATTGAAGTTGGGAGGGATGCGTGTTGTAGGGGACTTGGGGAGCGTTGGAAAAGAGAAATGGTGGTATGTATGATCATATTTAATTACATATGTGTACAAAATTCTCAAAGATGAAAATATGTGTTTAAAAAAAAAACCTTCATTTTTTCAGAGATAATTTTAGAAAACGTTCCATGGAGGAATCAAAGCAATCATGTTATGAACACCGTGTCTACTGACTTAAGTTTACTGGGTTATGCCTTTACTCCCTGATATTTCTTATCCTGTGAACTTGTAAAAACTTCCTTGGAACTAAAATGCATGGTGCATTTAAACTTTAAAATAGGTCTTCTAGTAGTAGATTCAGTTCAAGTGCTGTTTTCATCAGGGACCAAGGGAAGAGAAGCACTTGTGACCGCTTTTCCTCCTGTACAGGAAAGGTTACTGTTGTGGGCAACAGTCCAGGGAGAGACTATTGGCTCAGCTGAATATAATACATGTCCAGCTCATCAGAGTCCATGAGAAGATAGGACAGTGCCACCTTCATAGAAATTGGCAAGATTCTGGAGACATCCTTATGTGACAAATTAAGAACCTAGGAAATCATTTCTCTTGTTCCTAGTGTTACAGTGGTTACCTGCCCTACTGCTGGTGACACCACTGGACAGAGCTGCATTATGACTTGCCGCTGCTGCTGGAGTCCCTGTCAGAAGAAGGCAGAATCAGCTCATTGTCCAACCTTTCTTGAAAGTGTGGACCTTCGTTCTAGTCTATTTATTTGCCCTTTTAATTTCCTCTAAATCTTCATTTCGTGCCTGTGTTCCTTAATATCCCCTGTGATGGTTTCAATGTGAAATGTCCCTCATTGGCACGTGTTTTGAACCCTTAGTGCTCAGTTGTTGGTATTGTTTGGAAGATTGTGGAGCCTGATGTCACTTCCTGTCTGATGACGGCTTCCTGACCTGGGATTCCTTATGGCCATCAGCCCTGCCTTCATTGCCATGATGGAATGCACCCTTGCTTAGAATGTGAGCAAAAATGAATACTCCATTTTAAAGTTGTTTATTGTCAGATATCGTTCAGAGCAACAAGAAAAGTGATGACTAGAAAAACTGTACAATGAAAAATAGCTGTGAGGAATCTGACCTTGTGGGTTTTAAGACTTTGGAACTACTGTGTTGGATGATTGTGAAAAAAAAAGTAGAAATTCAGGAGAGATAAGCCCTATAATCCTTTAGGAAGGGCTTAATGGGGTATTCTATTGGGAGTTTGGAAACCAGAATGCCCAGAGAACTGCAATGAGCAGAGGCATGGCTTACAAATGTTCAGATAGGAATAAGGGATATGCCATCAGACTACAATGCATTCATGCTGCATGCTGCCCAAACTCTGGCTGCAATCTGACCACGTCCTGAGAACCTGAGTGAGGCTGAATTCCAAGGTAACATGCTAGTTTGATGGAGGAAATTTTAAGATGGAAAAATATTCAGAAAGTCTCGTGTTTTACTGCTCATGGCTCTTATCCTAGACTGGACTGAAAGAGAGCAAGTGAAGGAGAAAGATGTGGAAACATGAGGTATTTTGCAGAGAAAGGCAAAGTTTCAAGTAGCAGACAGACATGTTCAGAGAAAGGAGCTGTAATTATTAAAAAGATTAGCACATTAAAGGGAAACCTCAGCATCAACCTCTGCACTAAAACAATTAGGAAAGGTGTCCTGAGGACTTGACTCTAACCATCAAGCTTCATCCTGTGAAAATGCAAAATGACTTGATTGGAAAGAGCCTAAACAGAATTCTCCTGAAGAAATTCCCTGTATCCACCATGGGAACCGTCTCCCTGGGTCAGCGCAAAGGCATAGAGAGAAAACTACAGCTGTGATTAAAGGAGAGCAGACTACATTCCGGGCAGCACAGAACTTGGCAGTGTTCGCCACAGGACGTTGTTTCCAACCGTGAACAATGCAAGACTGAGGAGGTCACAGAGGCTTGTGGAGCCCATTGTAGCGGGCAGCGTATGGAAGGTCAGATTCTTACAGGGAAGAGGGCGTTATTTTTAGTGTTTTGTTCCTTTGTTTATTTGTACCTGCAGGTTTTACTATTGCACCTTCAAAGCTTTGAAACTCTTCAGTTTCCCTGATTCTCTATTTTTAAAATAAGTTTCACTTGCCTCTTCTACAATGGCCTCTGGGTGGCAGAGTTTTATCGAGGGACATGCTGTTTCTTAATCTCTACACTTTGCTACTTGTGGCTTTCTGTGCTCATTGCTTCTGTTGCATGAAGAAGCTTTGGTAGTGAGAGTTGAGAGGTGAATTAGTCTTCACTCTATTGCTGTGTTTCATGAGCCTTGTAGGGGTCACAGGTGGGTAAAGAAGTTGATTACTTTTCTTCCCCAGTAGCATGCATAGAACCTTGAAGCATTAGGGAAGATAGCCAGTAGAGATGAGGGTTTGAAGGCACTACCAGCTTGATTTCTACTTCTTTTTTCAATGACTCATTTATGTAGCATCTTCAGAAACAGGGCCTTACCATCGAGTTCTGGTGGGTAGCCAAGAGCAGGGGAAATGAGCAGTATTGTTTGAGGGTCTATGAAACCCCTGGCAAACAGCTTCAAACAAGAGAGCCCAATCCTGGCATAGCACTTTTC
>NW_008341758.1:18978-24009 GCF_000622305.1 Nannospalax galili
GTAGATATAATAGAGTACGTGGAACTGGGAAGAGGTTTATAAGGAGAGTTCAGATAGAGGAGGGAACCTAAATATGATCAAAATACATTGCATGAAATTCACAAAATTTCAATTAAAAAGAAAAAATTAAGTTAAATATAAAGTAAAAACAATTACTTTCTCAACTAAAAACTAAACATAAATATAATCTGCGCACATCTCTTCAGCTTCCTTCGTAAATCCAAGCTGGTATTTGTCTTTCTTTACCGACTGTAGACAATCTTTCCAGGTCTTGTACTTATATCTTCATTGCTTTCCTCATCCTGTGCTGAGATCTCACGATTAATGTTTTTACCGCTCATTCTTACTCCTTTTGTTATTTGTTGTTTTCCCTCTTCAGGAAGCAACACAGTGCACACTTTTATTCACATGTGAAGAAAATCACCTCCCCCAAATGCAAATGTGTATTTTCCCCCAAATGTTCCATGTCTGCTTTTCCTGAAAAAGCATTAAACATATCTTTGTATCTCAAGTAGAATGCAATAGTATGAGTTTGACATCTAATCACCACGTTCACTGCATCTCAGCTCTCGCTTCCACAGTGACCAGCTTTGTACATGATGTGGAGCCAATGGGCATATACATGTTTAATTTGAATGGTCATTAAAATTCATCCTCCTATGATATGTTCCACTGACAGTCCATTCTTCAAACTAATATTCATGATATTAAGTTTTACCCAATAGTATGAGTTTGACATCTAATCACCACGTTCACTGCATCTCAGCTCTCGCTTCCACAGTGACCAGCTTTGTACATGATGTGGAGCCAATGGGCATATACATGTTTAATTTGAATGGTCATTAAAATTCATCCTCCTATGATATGTTCCACTGACAGTCCATTCTTCAAACTAATATTCATGATATTAAGTTTTACCGTAATTTATTGAATAACAAAATTTCTGGTTTTACTTTAATTTCATTAATCATGGGTCTGTGGTGGGATTTGGTACATGTGCATGTAATATTTGTTTTTATTTTTCTGTAAATCACCTATTTATTATATTCTTTGTCATGAATTATTTATACATTTATATATATTTTTAAAAGAACAAGGGCAAATGGTGTGGAATTGAGGCAGCAGAGAGCCATGAATGTGAGAACGATCTACGTTTGTCCCTTCTATCAGTGTTCACTATGTGTTCATCAATAGAATAAATGTGTCCACAAGGAATGGGAATATTTAAACTGAGAGAACCATGGGTTTAAACCCCAGGGCAGCATTCAATGACTATCTGACTTTAGGAAAACTACTGAATACTCTGATGATTGATCTTCTCATCTTGGAAGAGGGAACCCTAAGGAAATCAAGGATTTCCAGGGTAGAGTCAGACGATGTTCCTCAAAGTGTTGCTGCTTAGAGAAAAATACCTACTGCTCTGTTTAGGCATCTGGTGTACCTTAGAATAAAAATGTTTTCTTGTACATTACTATCCAGCTATCATAGTAAATTTAATATCATACATAGTTTTCTAAGGCTGTTACCTCACTACACACTGTGAAGTTTCAGGCACAGACTTTTTGTCATAAAGCCCCATTAATTTATCCATTAATGTATAGCATTATGAACACAAACAAGGAGATTATAAATGGCCATACCACCTTTAGTCTGAGTTTTTCATTTTATTTATTTATTTTAAAACATTTTATTTATTACTTTTATTTAATGTGTATGTGTGTATTGCCTGCATGTAGGTAAGTACAGCTGTGTCGTGCAATGCCCATGGAGAGCAGAAGAGGAGTTACAGACAGTTGTTAGGTGCCATGTGGGTGCTGGGATTTGAACCCAGGTCTTCTGCAAGAACAGCTAGTGTTCTTAACTGCTGAGCCATCTCTCCAGCCCCTAGTCTCTGTTTTTCTGATCTTTATTTTATTCAACCTCCAAAGGTTGACATAATTTTACAGAAAGAAAAGAGAGTCTTAAAGCATTAGGAAACTACAATGTGCTCATGTTGGAAGCAGATCCAGAATTAGTTTCTAGGCAGGATCAAGGTGCTATTAAGAGGCAATGCCTCCATAGACAGCAGAGTCTGCTCAAACCTCTCCAGCCTCTGAAGGCTGCATCTCCTCCTGGGCAGTGGCCCCTCTGCGTGTTCACATGGATGTCTTCTCTGCTTTAAGGTGTGGCGCCTCCCTCTGTGTCTCTCCTATGAGAAACATTCATGGTGGCCTTCAGGGAACAGTGGATAATCCAGGGCACTCTCACCTTGACTCCTATAATTTGCCCTGACATACGTTCTTCTACATTATTAGTTACTGTTCACAGCTGTAAAGGAAGAGGAGCTGATATTTTTAGACCTATGTACAATCATACCAACAAAATTGCAATATCCAACTTCAATACATATTTCTCTTTCTCTGTGTGACCTACTTGCCTTTTATGATAAATCGTTTCATTTCTGTAAGGATGTCCAATTGTGGAAAGGTTCAGAAAGACCACATAGAATGTCCTTGCTAAAGTGTTGCGTAATATCGGCATTGTCATCTTTATCATGCAGAAGGAAACACAGAGCCAAGGACAGCCCTTGACCATCTATTGAGAAGGTCAATATATGGGAGGTAGCATAAGTTGTTGTGTTCAAACCCCATGGTTTTCATAAGAACCAGTATCTGTCAGGTCTCCAGCGTTGTATGGCTGATCTTTGGTTCAAGCTCTCTCTGTGTCCTGTATTAACTCTTTCTACCTGACACAGACAGTGCATTTCATTACAAACCAAATTCCAACCAATATTTAAAATATTACCCATCACAAACAAATTGGCTTTGTCTGACACATGGAGGGGTGGTTTAACATGCATGCGAATAAATTAAATAAATCATAAAAATGGACTTAAAGAAAATAATTACATGATCTTCTGAATAGACACTCAAAAGCCCTTTGAAAAAAATCCAACATGCCTTTTTGATAAATGTCCTGGGGAGAACAGGACTGAAGGAAACACACCTCAACAGAATAAAGACTGTCTGTGACATACCTACAGCCTATATCATCCTAAACAGAGAAAACCTTGAAACAATCCCATTAAAAACAAGGAGAGAAGACTGGCCACATTCAGCCTAATGCTTGTGGCCCCACCTAGAGCAATGAGACCAGAGAAGGGAAGTAAAGGAAAACTAATAAGACAGTAGCAGCCAAGTCTCCTTAGTTTCAGTTGATATGTCATACGTCAGAGGTCCCCGGACTTCCAACCGAAACCTTTTAGAAATGATCAACAATTTCAACAAAGTAGCAGGACACAAATTCACCTTGCAATATCAGTAGCCTTTCTATACACCAGTTAGAAGTATACGTCTAAGGAGAGCATGATAGCAACACAATTCACAGTACCTTTCTCTAAAAATCTCATAATAAACCTGATCAAGTAAGTGAAAGATCTCATCAATAAAATGTTTAAATTTCTGATGAAAAATATTGTGGGAAACACTAAAAGATGGAAAAATCTCCCATGCTCATGGGTTGGTAGAATTAATATTGTGAAAATGGTCATCTTACCAAAAGCAGTTTACAAATTTAATAAAACCGGAAGGAAAACCCCATGACATCATTCACAGAATTAAAAAAAAAAAAACACCTTAAATTCATTTGGAAGGACAAAAGATCCTTGATTGCCAAAACAATCCTGAACAAAAGAACAATGCTGGAGGGATTCCTATGTCAGGTTTCAAACTATATTACAGAGCTATATAACAGAAGCAACATGGTATTGGCACAGAAGTCAGACAGTGGTCAGACAGGTAGAACAAAGGAACAAAATTCAACTCGAGATCTCAATGTAAAGGTTGAAATTCTGAAACTGCTGGTAGAAATTATAAAGCAGGTCTGCACGATACACATGCAGGAAAGACCTTCTCCTAGGATTCCATTCGCTCAGGAATTAAGCAAACAACTGACATAAAGGACCTCTTCAAACAAAAAAGATTCTGTACTGTGATAGCTCTTCATCCACGTTCATTGGTACTCTATTCACGATAGCCAGGAAATGGAAAGAAACTAAATGGCCATCAACTGATGAATGGATAATGAAACTGGTGCATTTACACAATGGAATAGTATCCAGTTGTTAAAAAAAATGAAAATATGTCATTTGTAGGTTAACGGATGAAATGAAAACAATCATCCTGAGTGAGGTAACCCAGACACAGAAACACAAATACCACGAAGTGTATGCTAGCTGTAAAATTTTAGGTAGTTGTATTTCAATTGGAAATTCCACAAGAACAGGACACTAGTAATGTGGGGGAGGGGTAAATGGAGAGGCAATAAAGTACAGTAATATGGGGGGGCATAATGGAAAAGAAAAGGATAAGTGGGGTGAGTGAATGGAGGGCAGGGGGGAGGAGGGAATAGGGAATGGATAACTAAGAGTAAAGGTCTTTTGAAAAAGTCAGATGAAAGCCTAGTAAAGATACTTCTTAAAATATATACACATAAAATGCAAAAAGAGTTCACATGTTATCATGAAACAGGAATTCAGTGGACCTGCCAGATACCACAAGCTAGCAAACAAAAAGCCCAGTGCCAAGAGATGATGAATTTTTGCAGTTATTGACCAGACTTATTCTACAGACTCTCAGACAACACTGGCTATCGCCATTGCACTTGGTTGCCCAATAGAACCTGATGTTAAGATCCTATTGCTGAAGATACTGCATGCATGATTCCTAGAACACACAAGGAGACATGAAGCTTGCATAGACTTCAAAGCTTCATTACTACTGTCCAGCTTTCCTAGTACTGGAAAGTGCTATGCAAGCTTACAGAAGAGAAAAAGAATCATTAATGTTACCCAACTGTAAATCCTGAGAGATGCAACAACTGACCTGATATGTTCCCTGACAGAATAGTAGCAGGAGTATTATGGGAGTATTCAAATATTTTCTGCTTGGATTTCACAAGATGGAGCCTACCTGTCTCTGCATCAAGGCCAGCAACCTGTGGCTAGAAAGGACCCAGGTCATGGATGAGAGACTACTACTATTATTTTGGTGA
>NW_008341758.1:24059-30420 GCF_000622305.1 Nannospalax galili
CTACTATTATTTTGGTGAACACACATAGCATTAAGGTGGTGCTTGATGACAGAGTATCTCTCAACACTCACCAGAGAAACTCTTTCTTTCAGAGCATGATGATTAACATTGAGACTCACAACTGCTCAACATGCAAATAATGAGTCTTGGGAGTACTAAACCCTAAATGGGACACATATCATACCCTCTGCTTTTAAGGCTCAGGGATCATTATGGAAGAGAAGGTGGAAAGATTCTAAGAGCCAGAGACGGTGGGTGAATAGAAAGCAATTGCATTGTTTGGACACAAAACGACAGCACTTGGACAGCAAGCACAACACTTGTGCAAGCCCAAGACAGACGAAAACCCAGCATGGATGAGGGTGAGAAAGAATTCCCTGTCCTAGCTGAGAACCCACTGGTAATTGATAGCTTCTTGGGGAGGTCATTTTTCTTTAAGGATGTGACATGTGGTAGTCTGAACTGGCTCTAAGAGATTGAAAGGAATGCAAGAGCATTTGGGGAACGCACTTTAAACTCGGTAAGACTTTCAAAAAAATTTTGAGGCAGGGTCTCCCTGCATCCCCAGCTGACCTCGAACTCATTATGTAGACCAGGCTGGCCTCGAACTCACAGAGATCTGTCTGCTCTGCCGCCCAAATGCTGGGATTAAAGGCATGCACCACCGTGCTCAGCCCTTAGATGTGATAAGAATTTTAAAAAGAAAATAGTAAGATATGTGAGGGAAGAGTAGTAAGTTGGGGTTTTCAATGGCGGATGGGGTCTGAAAATGATGACGAAAATTCTAAGTTTGAAATTGTCAAACTATCAATATAAATATTTTTAAAAGCTCCTGTGCAGAAATAATCAAGTGAAGAAATCCATAGAATGTGGGAGAATCTCTGCCAGCTGTATATCTCAAAGGCTGTTAATTTCCAGAACACACAAAAGAATCAAGAACCAACCTGATTAAGAAACTGCCAGCTATATATCTCAAAGACTGTTAATTTCCAGAACACACAAAAGAATCAAGAACCAACCTGATTAAGAAATGGCCTATAGGGGCTGGAGAGATGGCTCAGTGGTTAAGAGCACTGACTGCTCTTGATATATCTCAAAGACTGTTAATTTCCAGAACACACAAAAGAATCAAGAACCAACCTGATTAAGAAATGGCCTATAGGGGCTGGAGAGATGGCTCAGTGGTTAAGAGCACTGACTGCTCTTGCATATATTAATGAATGGATAATGAAATGTGATGCCTATATTAATGAATGGATAATGAAATGTGATGCATATATTAATGAATGGATAATGAAATGTGATGCCTATATTAATGAATGGATAATGAAATGTGATGCATATATTAATGAATGGATAATGAAATGTGATGCCTATATTAATGAATGGATAATGAAATGTGATGCATATATTAATGAATGGATAATGAAATGTGATGCCTATATTAATGAATGGATAATGAAATGTGATGCATATATTAATGAATGGATAATGAAATGTGATGCCTATATTAATGAATGGATAATGAAATGTGATGCATATATTAATGAATGGATAATGAAATGTGATGCCTATATTAATGAATGGATAATGAAATGTGATGCATATATTAATGAATGGATAATGAAATGTGATGCCTATATTAATGAATGGATAATGAAATGTGATGCATATATTAATGAATGGATAATGACATGTGATGCCTATATTAATGAATGGATAATGAAATGTGATGCCTATATTAATGAATGGATAATGAAATGTGATGCATATATGAATGAATGATAATGAAATGTGATGCATACATACAATGGAATTCTGTGTAAAGAAAAATGAAATCATGAAATTCATAAGTAAACAGACAGATCTGGAACACACTGAGGGAGGTAACCCAAACCCAGAAAGACCAGGGCCGCATGCTCAGCTTTATTTGTTGATACCAGGTTTGAATCCTTCGAAGATTTCAGCACATGAGCAGAAGTCACTGCAAAAACCGGGAAATAGAAAGGGATCATGGAGCAAGGGGCAGAGAAGCTCTTCAGAGGGAGAAAAAGGGATGTAGGAGCTATTAAGGGGAAATAGGAAAAATTGGGGAGGGTGTTTGATATGGAGGGAGGAAGGAGGAGGATACAGAGAGAAATAACAGTAAGGATGTTTGAATAAGACAGAGGGAAACATTCTAAAATAAGCATACTTTAAAATACATGTCATATATATGGGTGTACATACATATATACGTGTGCAGCATAGAGTGATAACGCTACTCCTAAGATCCAGACTGCCCAACAAAAATCCTATTGCCAAGCACGGGTAATGGTAACTGCCCTTGAAATTGTTGGTTAAGGGAGCTCAAGAGCCTCACAAAACATAGTTTATTACCATTGCTTTGGTTGCTTCATAGAACTCCAAGGTCTGACCCTACTGCTGAAGACAACTGGGATTTGTTTTCTTTGATCTTGTTCAAGTACATTTTGTTTTGTATTCCTACAAGCACATAAGACACACTTTTATGTACTACATTCTCAAATTTTGTGGCCACTTGCTTTCATTTTGCACAACTCATCTTCATGAACAGCTAAGTAAAAATACTGGAATATTTATTTCTAACAAAGAATCACTCCCATTCAAGGCATGCCCCCACCATACTCTTTAACACTGAGGACAGTCCTCACTTAGACACCAGCATCACCGTCTCTGTCTCCAGGACTCTGTTTCCTGTTTTCCAGCCCAAACCAGTACGTATCTTGGATTCTGATGTAACATAAACAAGATGCGTCTCTTCCTATGCTATATACATGTTTCCACAGCCACATCAACACAGTTCAGCCGCAGGAAAAGTGGAACCAGCCTTACCTTCAACTTGCAAACCACAGGCCCTGGGGCCCAAGGGTCTTAGTGATGTGTGACTGCAGGTGGTTGAGGCCACAGTGTTACACCCTGGGTTTCATCCTCTCACTGCCTTTTCAGGACCTGAAGCACAAAGGAAATTGCTAGTGTCAGCCTGCCAAGAATCAGTTCCTGTGAGGACTGACAGTCTATGCCATTCTGACAGGGGGATTTGGACCTTCCCTTCTGCTGTGTCATTTTAATCAGCCATCTCTCTGCCTGGCAGTGTTTGCTGAAGCTCTAAATGAGCTCTCTCTATGCACATGTTGATCCCAGGCCCTGTGGTGACCACAGGGCCTGGAATGAGCTTCCCCAAGGCCATTCTCCATGATTCTTACAGGAAGAGGTCAATGCATATTCCAGATTCCTCAGCTTGACTGGAGAATCCTAGAAGGATTCCCCCACTTTGAGGTGAGGATGATCTGCATCAGTGCTCAGGAGCATCTGGCTTGCTGAAGGTCTTTAATTCACATTTTCTTTATCTTGTCTGTCATACTTCCCTCCCTGGGCTTCTTTCATAGTTAGGAAATCTCACAGATGACCTTTTCATTGGATCCAAACTAAGGGAATAACATACTCTTATTTTTGTAAATCATCTCTGATCTGAATACATTTTGTTGCTCTTGTTGTGAGAGACAGAGTCTCCCTGTATGAGTTCCCTGGGAACTGGTTATACAGACCAGGCAAGCCTGGATCTCACAGAGACTCTCCTGTCTCTTCCTCGGGATGGCTGGAATTAAAGGCGTGTGCCGCCACACCTGCCCCTGGTCTTAATTCTTCCACTTGCGCTTTTGAAGATATTCAGAGAGACTTCTACCTTTTCTAATGAGCCTTAGATTGTATCACACTATTAACTAGTTTTTCAATGTTGCAAAATCAAAGAAATGTCCAACAAATAAATTTGCATCATAAAATCCACATTAGAGCCAATAAAATAAAACTATCTCAGTCTTAAACCTTCAATGGGACTATGTTTCTGGAAACCATCAATGCAAACTACAAAATGGAAAGTATTAATGAAATTTTTTTTGTTTCAGTGAGAGTTTTGTTTAAACACAAGGACAGAACTGTACTTGAAACTTTAACACATTAACTAGCATTGAAAAGACTACATTTGAAATTAAGTTAGAGACTGACAGTTGGTCATGATACAAAAATCTGTATTGATTGAAATTATTACAAATTTCAAATACTCTTTTAAACTTTAATTTCCCAGATGATTTGCAATGCTACTATTATGATATGTTTAATTGTAAAAAGTCTTAATCACTGGAGTTACATAGAAAACTACAGACACTACATGTAAGTATTAGGAGTCTTTAAATTCAATTCCTTTCACACTGATCTTTAAAAGATACATATTTATGATTTGGGGGACAATATTAAATATTTAACTTCAAGAGCCAACTGGAATTATTTTTCCAAAGTAAAAACACAAAAAACTAATTTTAAAAAGTATGAATGAGAAAGAAAAATTATCCAAAGATTATAAAATCTGGCATTAATTTTGGGAGCATTTACATATTACAAAGTAATCAAAACTCAAAGTTTAAAAGAGCAAATTTTATTGTAAATTAAGGAAATGCTAATTTAAAAGATAACTAAAACTGCTTAATATTTTTTATATTCAAGAATGGCATTTTCTAAGAGACAGACTGCTCTTATGATGGTGAAATAATATATTTTGATGTCAGGATGCTGAATGTTATCACACTGCCAAAGCAGAGAGACAAACCATCATGCATTTCTTCTTTTGCTGTTACGTAGACAGTATCAGTTTTTCTCACAGGGCAAATTAAAAGCAGAAAAATTAAAAACCTCTAGATAGAAATAATGTAGTATTAAGAGCACTAGTTAATAAAAGCAATAGGCACAATTAAAAGTCCAAATTCATTAAGTATTATATTGTCCTAACTTTTCCTCGGCTTTTTTATTTAATTCTTAAAAATAGGGTCTCCAAGTCCCATCTGGCCTAGAACTCAATATGTAGACCAGGTTGTCCTCTTTGTCACAGAGATCCACCAGTCTATGGCTACAAAAATTAATTTTAAAAAGTATGAATGAGAAAAAAACTATCTATCCGAAGATTATAAAATCTAGGTGTAAAGGCGTGAGCAATCTCACCAGCCTTTGCTCTTTGTTCTTTCTCTAAGGAGTAGTATACAGATTATTTGGTGTCTATATAATAAATAGTAACACAGCATACTGTCCATGTATTCACAATTTTTATTATGATAAATTTATAATTGTACATATCTGCTTTTTATACTTACAAAAAACAATATATGCAAATTGCTATGGAAATTTTTGGCCAAATTTCTTATTCTGATAGTAAGACAGAATAATTTGGTGCAGGACTCAGGATCAGTAAAGAAAATTAGGGAGTTTATTAAATATGACAATGCCTTTAGATTTGGCCCATTCTTCACACCTAGAACTTGGTAGAGAAGCCTGGGCGGCTGTGATGGAGAAGTCCCAGCTTTATCTTGTGTCTTTGGCTGAGGCTACATTCCAAAGAATCCTCTTATAAGACTCTGAATCTTGGCACTTGTGATATAAGAGGAAGGATATTTGCTATTTATGTGTGTTTCTTGTTCATATAACTTCAGATTTTGTTTAAGTGAGTGGGCAGAGCTCCCTATCTCAGCTGTAAGTGAACTGCATCTCCCTCTACTGACCATCTGTAGATTACAAATAAAAAGATCCTGAAAGAGCTTGTCCTAGAAGGGAACACAGCACTGAGCACCTAGGGAAAGAGTTATTGCAGCCCCCTGGCAGAATTTACAATAGCCAGGAAGAAAGGCCCTCTGAAACCCCCACACTTGGCCCTAGGCATTGCTTTTTTATTTGTAAAGTTACAATATAAAGTGATGATCATTATGAAATTTTCATCCATATGTTCCTTCTACATTTTTTTAATTTTCCCCATTCCTTAATGCCCTCTCCATGCCCCAGGCACTTTTTTGTTTCTCTATAAATTCCTCCCAAACATCCCCATTCTGCTTTCACAATACTCATATTCTGTGATGAATCCATATCTAAGCCCCACTTGCTCATCTATTTCTCTTGTGACATTCATTCTTTCTCATACTTGTGTGATTGAGATTTGACTTCTTCCTCCTCTGAGTTTATGTATCACTAGCAGGGCTGACTTGTTGGGAATTGGCTGCCCCAGTTTGCTACTTGTCCTGAAATGTCCTTATTTCATCATCAGTTTGAAAATGTAGCTTTTCAGTATATAGTAATTTTGGATGGCAGTAATTTAATGCCCAGTTTTGAAGCAATGACATCCCATGTTTTCCTGACTGCTGGTTTCTGTTGAGAGATGTGGTAGTATTTGGTCATGCTTACCCCATAGGTGAGCTAGTGATTTTCCCTTAGGAAAATGTTTATTTTGTATTTTTGGCATATTGACTAGAATATGTCCTGGACAAAGCTTCTCTGATCATGTCTCATTGGGGTTCTGAAAGTCTTT
>NW_008341758.1:30718-38805 GCF_000622305.1 Nannospalax galili
ACTTTCCTCTCCAAATCAGGAAAAGAATTCATCTTCTTGACTGCATCCTCTTTGATTTCATTGATCATTTTATTTTTATACTTTTAACATTTGTATCTGGCATTGTATCAATTACTGTATCTAGATTTCAAGAATAGAGATTTTAAAGAATTTTCCTTATGCAGCAGATGGTGATTAACAGAAATCCACAACTGTATAGTGTGCAGAGTACAAGAGGCTACAGAGTGCTGATCCCTGAATAGGACACCTCTATCAACGTTCTGCCTCCCTAGGCTCAGGGATCATTGCAGAAGAAGGGGCGCAAGGATTATAGGAGCCAGAGGTGGTGGAAGACCACAAGGAAATGGAGTTTTCCATAGAGCTGCTCAATTACTTGTACGAACTCACAGCAAACATGACAGCATGCACAAGTCCAATGTAGACTCACAACAGACAAAATCCCAGCATAGATATGAGGAAGTACATAAAAATTCCACCCAACAAAAAAAATTGTGTTAACTAATGTCTATTGTGAGGGCCCGTTTGTTTCAAGGATGTTACACTTGGTAGGATATCCAGGCTCCAGTGGATGGATCCACAATGGAAGACATTTGGGGACACTAATATGGCTATACAGGCTGTATTATCTATGTAATCTAGCACATTAATAGGACAGGGAACAATACCAGAAGGAGTAGACAGGGGAGAGGATTTAAACACCGTCAAGTTATATTGTATGAAAATTGCAAATATTCAATTCAAAGAGAATGGAGGAGTCAAGGTCTTTTGGAAAGTCACACCATCTTGTTTTATCATGATCCTAGGATATTGTGTTGTGCTTTGTGTCTCTGTTGGTTTCGAAATCTCTTTGGGTATATTTGGGGGTGTTCTCTGTGAACAGGCTACATTGAGGAATCAGTGGGATAATGTGGGAGACAGGCTTGAGCCTAGGATGATATTGCAACTGTCAGGGTCATGTGGTTTCCAGGAATCCAGGCTCTGTAATCTGAAACCTAGTATGCTAATGAGGCATCCTACCCTCTATTCTGTGATAGGACGTTGTGTGTTATGCTAATAGGATGCTAAGTCTGTTATGCTAACAAGGTATCCTACTGGCTGTAATGTGATAGGACACTAAACTTGTTATTCTAATGAGGTAGCCTTCTTGTTGTGCTGTGATTGGACCACTACCCCTATATAAGCTTCCTGCAGTAAACCAGATCTTTGTCACTGAACCTGGTCTCCTGTGTCTGAATGTGGCTCTGCTGACAGTCTCCTCACCAGTCCTGGGGTCCAGGACCCAGCAGAAGCGGTGACGACAGAAGGGAGCACAGGGCAAGCAGAAGAGCTGCCTCAGCCCAGGCAGAGTGGAGGAACAGCCTCGATGCCCACGAGAACAAAGGAGCAGCACCTACAAGAACGGAGGAGCAGCCGCCGCTGGCAGTGACCACAGGATAAGAAACAAATTAGGTAAAGGGGGAGGAAATGGGAAGAGAGGAGAAAAGTAGGTTAAATAGGAAAGGAAACAGAAGCATCAGGGAGAAAGTGAAGGAGGGAAAATAGCAAAAGAGTACAAAAGAGGTCAGAAAAGAGTTCATCAATAAAGAGAGAGTTCAACAATAGAATTAGGTGAATTTGTGGAGAGTAAAAATTGACAAATTTTTAAATTTTTAAAAATATTTTTATTGAATTTATGTGTATTTCATACAGAATATATTATTCATCTTTACACCCCCTGAAAGATTGTTTTAAGCCAATAAGAAAAAGATATTCCAAAAATTATCACAAGAAAGTACAGAAACATGGTACACAAAGGAAAAACCGAAAAATAAGAGGAAAAGATTGTCCAGTGATGAAACAAATATAAAAATTGCACAAATATAGAAAGAGGAATAAAAAAACAAAAAAAATATGACATTTTCCTTTAAATATTTTAAATAATATGTCTATTTATTTATGTGCGCACACACACAGGCATGACATGATAGACGTACATACCAGGACATATATGTGGTGATCAAAGGACAACTTCTGGATGTTGTACTGTTTTTCCACATTATGTCCCAAGAATCTTCAGTCTTGGCAGCAAGCACCTTTACCTGCTGAGCCATATTGCCGGCCTGACATCTTTTTAAAATATCATAAATTAAATGTACCAAGCACAAAGATTTCCTAACATGCAAAGACCTCCATATCACATACTGGAAGGATATACCTGTGGATATCAAGTAGACTGTTGGAGCTGCAGAATTCTTGGGTCTACAGCAGTTAAGGACAGAGAGGAGGCACCAGGGGTTTCTCCACCTGCTGGGGTCAGGTTCAGGATGTTGAATTCTGTGCTCAGTTCAGTCTCATTTGGTAAGAATTGTTCTGAGCCACTGATGATAGAGCTGTCTCTTCCATTGTGTTTCACTGACAGGGGAAAGACCCGTGGTAACTTGACTTTGTAGGTTGTCAGTGTCCAGTACAACTGCTGTCCTCAGTAACCTACCAGGGAAGTCTCTCCCTATGGAGTTATGGCAGGTCGGAACAGGCTCCTATCGTGTGATTGTTACTATTCTCCAGTCCCCAGGGAAACTCAGTTTTAAAAAGTAGGTTTTTTTGTTTTTGTTTTTGTTTTTCTCAAAATAGTCCCCACTGTTGTCCTCCAAGTCATAAGGTGACAAAAATCAAATTCCTCTCTACTTTTGACAGATCTAGCAGAGAAATCCCAGTCTGCAAAAAACACACAAATAGATTTGGGTTAGTATGGCTGTGGTCTCATCTTGAGTACAGGACAGTGAGTCCCTTCCTAGTGTTACCTGCATTGTATTTGACACCAGACTTCTGCTTCCCATCCCTCTCTGGGAAGCCGTGCAGCTGAAGCTGTGTTTGGCTTGGCTTTCTTCTTTTCAAAATGTCACCCTTGCTTTTTTCTGCAGTTCCCAAGTGTCCTTCCATCTCATTTGTGAATTTATGATTCAGTTCCTCTTTCTCTCTTTGTAGTAGAATGTATTTCCTTTTACTGACTCTTCTTCACTGTGTCACAAGGTGCTGGCTTCAGTTCAGTCCTCTGACAGGGCTTTGGCCACAGGCTCTGTTGACTTTCTCACACAAAATAGCTTGAAGGAGTTAGATCATGTAGATACATTCAGCAAGAATTTTCAGCAACAATTTTTGACCTAGGTGGTAGACACTAGGTAATTTCTATCCCCCTCCTCCTGAGATCCCAATGATGAGTCAAAGTTTAGCTCTACCAACAAGAACTTTAGGAGTATTTTTTTAAAGAGATGAACATGAAGCCTGGACCAGCAGATCTAGGTGTGGTACTACTCCAGGATTTTATGGCACCTGCATCAGTTAAGCTCAGCCTTTGGACTACAAGTTTGGCTGAGCTACCAAAACACTGAAAGACTCATGGCAAATTGACTTTTCCTTGGTCACCCAACCATGTGCAGAGCTCATAACATTAAGGCCCACACAACGGGACCTTCAATTTTGTGGTTCTTGTAAGTAAATTAGTCTTAGTTTCTAAATGCTTCATAGCTTATTCCCAAAATACTAGAGAAAACAAAAATGAGCCCAATTGCCAATCGGGTTTTGCTCCACCAGCTGACCTCCACCACGTGTCCATTCTTTGTGTTCTCATTACCTACCCTCTTCCAAAGAAACTACATGTTCCATTTTTCATATGGAAAACATCTACTTTTATATTATGTTTAAACGTTCACCTCCCATTGAGCAAGGCATATATATGTCCCTGTTTTCCAAGTTCTATGGGCTTAGCCCTTTATATTCATGCACTGACTTTGGAATTCGAACAATGCCTCGTATATTTCAAAATTCTGTGGCAAAGATTCATCTAAACCTTTAAACCTGGGATTTAGAGCAACTTTAAGAAATCTGTTTCAGGTGAGTGAAAACTAAGAATGAGGATGGATTTTCTTACACTGACAACAAGGTAAATAGTATCCAGAGTTGGGTTCCTCAACGTTAGAGGAGTTCTTCTAAGAGAAAGTAGAAATCACAAATGTGGGGCAGAGAGGGTAAGTGTCTTAACAGCACCAAATTTAACTGTTCCATGTGCTCTAATAATTTCTCTGACTGCTCATCCAGAAGGAAGAATCAAATAAATCAGCAAAAACAAACTGAAAAAGATGCTGGAGCAGATGCCGCCTCTGTAACATGCTCCACTGAGTCATAGAAACTCTGCCTCCTGCACAGGCTCAGAGAACCTGCTGTGCTGCTCCCCAGACAAGCCACACAGGAGGGCAGCTGGGCCACAGCAAGCAGGGGAGTTTTTGTTAAGGGCTGTATCACTGTGGAAGGATCATGTGTACCTTGATAACAGTAATAAATGCCAAAGTCCTCAGGCTCTACTTGGCTGATTTTGAGTGTGAAATCTGTCCCTGACCCACTGCCACTGAACCTGTTTGGGATCCCAGAATACCGGTTAGAAACCCTATAGATCAGGAGCTGTGGAGATTGGCCTGGCTTCTGTAGGAACCAACTCAAATAGGTGTTTCCGTTACTATGTAAGAGGCTTTGACTAGACTTGCAGGAGATGGAGGCCGACTCTCCAGGAGCAACAGGCAAGGAGAGAGGAGTCTGTGTCATCACAACGTCTCCAGCGGATCCTAAAATGATAAGACAGAAGTGCCAGGTTATGAACAAATATAATGCGACTTTTTATATTTTTTTTTGTTTACTTCTTGGTAGTTATGTTTTATTCTGGTATAACAAAATTCAACGGATATAAAAAACACTGGCAAAGCACAGTGGCTCTGGGATTCTCTACACTATCCCTGTCCACCAGTGTCAGAGTCTTCAGCAGAGTACAGGTCCTTGGTCCTTCTGAAATCTTCCTCTCCCTCACAGATGTAAACTTCCCAGGTCCATCCTGAAGGGTAAGGTCCATACTCCTCACAGGAAACATGGGCATCATAGATGTCTAGAGTGCACATTCACACCTCTTTCTCCGTCCTCATCTCCATCTGTCCTTACCAGGGATCGAGAGCATAACCAGCCCCAGGAGCTGAGCAGGGCACCTCATCCTGAGAAGCTGACTGAGAGGTCCTGGGCAGTCAAGGCAGGAACACAGCTGAGCTTTTATCTTCCACTTGCAGAGCTGAGAGTGATATGCAAATTCCCCAGTGGGTGTAACAGTGTGTGAAGAGCCAAGTGGACATAAGCACTGTTCCTGGGAGCAAAGTGACTAAAATGTTGTCTTGTTTTGAAGAAGCCCAGGAAAGTCTGTATGGCCTGTAACAATAGGCAGAGGACTCCAGTGTGGAAGCCTTAGCCTGTGGGGAAGTCATGGTAAAAAAGGCTCTGCCACACTTGCACACCATAGAGACCCTGCAAAATAGATGTGAACCCAGAAGGGAATCAGTGAGGGGAAAACTGCTGTTTGTCTTCCTCACAGTCAGTCTGAAGGACAGAACCTCCCCACCACAAGTAGCAATGCTTAATTACTGTATCCTCTCACAGCCTTCCTGTGATTTAGTATTCTCTTCTATCTGTTGTTACCAGGGTAGCTATTTACCTTGTTTAGTCACCGTTAGGAGCACTCCCTTCTGGGACTTAGTACATTTTCACTCCCTTCTGGGACTTAGTACATTTTCACTCCCTCCTGGGACTTAGTACATTTTCACAGCGATATTCAAATACAAAGGGAAGGACATTGAGAAAAATGTTTCTGCCTAAATTCAGAAGTTCATGTTCTCTTCAGAAGTGGAGAAATTATGCTTCAGAGTGGGCTTTATTGTTTACTTCTTGGTAGTCATGTTTTATTCTAGTATAACAAAATTCAACGGATATAAAAAATACTGGCAAAGCACAGTGGCTCTGGGATTCTCTACACTATCCCTGTCTCCAGTGTCAGAGTCTTCAGCAGAGTACAGGTCCTTGGTCCTTCTGAAATCTTCCTCTCCCTCACAGATGTAAACTTCCCAGGTCCATCCTGAAGGGTAAGGTCCATACTCCTCACAGGAAACATGGGCATCATAGATGTCTAGAGTGCACATTCCCACCTCTTTCTCCTTCCTCATCTCCATCTGTCCTTACCAGGGATCCAGAGCATAACCAGCCCCAGGACCTGAGCAGGACACCTCATTCTGAGAAGCTGACTGAGGAGTCCTGGGCAGTAAAGGCAAGAACATAGCCATGCTTTTACCTTAGCCTTGCAGAGGTGGGCAGCTGAAATGCCTCCTTGGTTACATGAGCTCTGGGGATCCAAACTTGAGTCCTGAAGTTTCTGTGTCAACAGCATTGCCCACTAAGCTGCCTCTCCAGGCCTATTCTGCTGTTTCTAAGTGGTGCTTTGAGAAATTATTTATTTCAGTGTTTTTCTTTTTACAATTTTTCTTATTCTTGACAGTTTTCTCCATGTACACAATGAAATATGGACCTACCCCTCCCTCATTTCCACTCCAATTTCTCACTATTTTCCCAACATAGAATGTCCTATTACATGTCTTCCCTTTTTGTAATTTATAAACCACAGTAAGTCCAATTCGTGCTGCCCACATGTGCATGGGTATTGGGGCAATACTACACTGGAGCGTGGGAAAAGACGAGTACCACACCCTCAGAGAAGAATGATTCTCCCTCCCCAGCAGCTGTCAACTGCCAGTAGCTCCTCACCAGGGGATGGGCCTGGAGATCACCTCTACCATAGGTGACAGCAAGAGCAATGTGTGCAGATCATGTGACTCCAATAGCTCTAGTTTACTGTTCATGTGAGGACCAGACAAAGGAAGAGTCTTGTCCAGTAGAGCCAGGCTGTACCAGAGTTTATTCCTTTTACTTCCTGCTGTATATGAGAACACCATGCTCTATCATAACCATCCAGGCATTGGTAACATCTGCAAAGAAACACTCAACTACATAAAACCTTACAACATAGGTGACAGCAAGAGCAATGTGTGCAGATCATGTGACTCCAATAGCTCTAGTTTACTGTTCATGTGAGAACCAGACAAAGCAAGAACAGTCAAAGTACGGAAATCACAACGCAAAGTGAACTGTTTAACAATTTATCTATTGTTATCGCTGGGCTTGTGTGTGAATGATGTGGAGGACTCCAGGTGCATGGGCCCTACCTGTGGTGATCAGAGGACAGTTTGTGGAATCACTTCTGTCCTTCCAGGTTTACGTGGGTTCCAGAGATAGAACTCAGGTCATCATGTTGCCACGTAGTTACCTTTACCTGCTGAGCCATGTCATGGGTCCCACAGTATCAAATTTTAGATACTCAAACACTTATACACGTATAAGAAACCTTTGTTTTGTTTAAAAAATCAAGACATGAAAGCATTGCATTGAGGTCCTCATTGCAAGCCCCAAATCAAGATTTGTTATCGCAGAACTCCAAAGAGTAAAAAATTCTAACCTTAATCCAGAGCTTTAAGAAAGTTAACTAGGGACCAAAATCAATCTTATTTGAAAGCTTCTATGGAGTAAGTAAAATCAAGAACAAAATACATAGTGAAATGACTTGCGGTATATGGAACATTAACGAAGAATGGCAAAAAAAAAAAATGCTTAGAAGAAGAGAGTGGATGGAGAGATGACGCAGCTGCTAAGAGCACTGGACGTTGTTGCAGAAAACCGATTTGAATCCTCGCACTCATATTGTGGCTACCAAATGTCTGTTACTCCAGTACACTCGCTGACATACAACCCGGCATAACATATTCATACACATAAATTTAAATTAAAAAAATTTTTTATCGAAGTCTTGTGTATTTCATACAGAACTAAGTTTAATCATCATAATACCTCCTTCCCCACTAATTTTTTAAAAATTAAGAGAACAGAAAAAACAAAATAAAAGAATGAAATCAATCTCTCTTACACCTTACAGAGAGTTTCCAAAGCTGCTGCAGGAAAGAGAAATCCAGAAGCAGTTTGTTGGCCCATTGTGTTAAGGAAGAAGCAAAGCTGATCCAGATGAACGAGGCCAGAGGAAGAATGGACAGAGCTGTACAGAGAGAGCCCAGCATACATACTGAGAGTATCTCAGTTTTCAACAGAGAGCTTTCACTGCAGTAAGGAGAGAGCCCAGAATAACTACAGAATGTCTCTCTCAGTGCTCAGTACAGAAGTGTTCACTGCATGAACATGGA
>NW_008341759.1:0-947 GCF_000622305.1 Nannospalax galili
ATATTGGCAACTTCGTGGTCCTCTCTTCCCTAACTGGTTCTGGATTTGCTAAATAGCCAGAGTAATGTTTAGTCTGTTCTCACTGCCACAACTGTAATATCCTCGGAATTAACAGCCAAATCTGTGACATTAGCTCGATTGAGTCCTTACTCCTCACCAGGACTGTTGTGCAAGATGAATGAGACAGGGGAGTAGGGAGACATGGCGCCATTCATATAGCCCCTGACCTAGTGGTTGAGGAGGCATCTTGATGGCTCGCTTTGGCTCCATTTCAGGCATTCTTGGCTGAAACATTTAAGTGCAGGGGGGGTGTTTGGGAGTTCACATACTACTTCCAGTCTTCATAGCTTGACATGGACACCTGGGTATCTGCCCTCTTATGACTTACTGGCCTTTGCTTCTATCTCTCTTCTGTATTGTAGTAAACTTCTGTTTTTTCACTCTTGGGGTAGTCTGACCTGTCTCCTCTTTGCTGGCTTGTGGCTTGAGGGTGTAATCTAAGGATGTCTGTTTCTTCCAAGTATCTTCTATGGAGCCTCTTCGGAAAGCTCAATCCCTTCATACATCTCAAGCGTCTATGCTTCCCAAGAATTCTCTCATTGTGATGCTGGGTTTGGCACACTCTTTACAGATGTTTTCTGTAGGGTTAATGCATTGTGTCTCCTTCATTGTAAAGTCAGGGGATTCTGCTTCTCAGCATTTTGTCCCACAGAGAACCAGGACCCCGTATCTACCTCCATACTTGTCAGTCTTCTTTCTTACACCTTCTTGCCCATACTCTCCTCCAGCCTGTCCCTAATGTTTCTAAATTCCATACTGCCTCTGGACTCTGTGTGGCAATGCATCGATGATTTGGAGATTTTTTCTATCCAGCACCTTCTTGATGCTCTTTTCCAGGACTCACTGCTTATAGCATATGACCTTAGCCTCAGCCCTAAATGTTCCAG
>NW_008341760.1:0-490 GCF_000622305.1 Nannospalax galili
TCAACTATGATATACTTTTTGGCTGGGTAAAGTAATCTGGGTTGGCATCTGCAGTCATTTAGAGCTGGAAATACTTTGGTCCAGGCTCTTCTGGCTTTCATAGTTTTCAGTGAAAAGTTAGTTGTAATCCTGATGTGTTTTCCTTTATATGTGATTTGTTGTTTTCTTTTGCAACTTTCAGTATTGTCTCTTTGTTCTGAACGTTTAGTGTTTTTACCATGATGTGCCATGGAGAGTTTCTTTTCTGGTCCTGTCTATTTGTTGTTCTATATTCTTCTTGTATTTGTATGGGCATGTCTTTTTTTAATTTTGGGAAATTTTCTTCTACAATCTTGTTGAAGATCTGTTCCATACCATTATTGAGATTCTTGTCCTTCCTGTATGCTTATAATTCGTAAGTTTGTTTTTTTTGTGGTGTCACACAATTCTTGCATATTCACTTGTGTTTTTAAAATTTTTTCATAATCTTTGCTTGAGTTGTCTTATTCAT
>NW_008341761.1:0-571 GCF_000622305.1 Nannospalax galili
GAAATGTTGTCTTCTTTTTTCCTTTGCCTGGAGAGCTCAACTCTTACAAGAAATCAGAGCGTACACAATGTGGAGAAATCCTACAGATGTGAAGAATATGACAGGTCCTTTACTTCGAAGTCAAGTTTCAAAATACAGCAGGGAAGTCATACTGAAGAGAAAGTCCACAAATATGAAGAATGTGGCACGTCTTTTCATCATGTGTCATATCTTACAGAACATCAGCAAATGCATACTGGAGAGAAACCCTTCAGATGTGAAGAATGTGGCAAATCCTTTAGTCAAATGAAATATCTTAGATCACATCAGCAAATGCATACTGGAGAGAAACCCTTCAGATGTGAAGAATGTGGCAAGTCCTTTGGTCGAATATCAAGTCTTAGAGTACATCAGCGAATACATACTGGAGAGAAACCATTCAGATGTGCAAAATGTGGCAAGTCCTTTGGTCGAATATCAAGTCTTAGATTACATCATCAAATACATACTGGAGAGAAACCCTTCAGATGTGAAGAATGTGGCAAATCCTTTAATCAAATGTCACAACTGAGAGTACATCAGTGAACACATA
>NW_008341761.1:1588-3637 GCF_000622305.1 Nannospalax galili
AAACCTGAGAGTACATCAGTGAATACATACTGGAGAGAAACCCTACAGATATGAAGAATGTGGTAAGTCCTTTAATCAAATGTCACATCTGAGAGCACATCAGCGAATACATGCCAGAGGGAAATACTACAAATGTGAAGAATGTGGCAAGTCCTTTATGATTAGTTCAACTTATAAACAACGTAAGAGAATTCCTATTGGAGAGAATCCCTATAAATGTGAGAAATGTAAGAAGTCCTTTAAAAATATGTCTTAGATTAGAGCACATCATGTAATTCATACGTGAGAGAAACCCTACAAATGTGAAGCATATGACAAGTCCTTTAGTTGTATGTCAGATTTAATGTTTCATCAGAGAATTCATACTAGAAAGGAACCATTCTGATAAAATGAATGTGACAAACTGTGAGCTCAGCACATAGAAGACACCAGAAAGCACTACGAGGAGAGAAACCTCACAAATGAAAATGTTTTAAGAAGTCCATTCCTTGTATTTCAACTCTTAGAGAACGTCAAAGAAATTTTAATAAAGGGAGACACGGCAGTATAAAGAATGTGGCTCTTCCTTTAATCATGTCAAAAGTTAGCAGTTATCAAAAACTCATATTAAAGAGATAGTTTACAATTGCTCAGTATTTGGTACATTCTTTACCCTGCACTTAATCTTTAGAACACAAAATAACATCTGCACTAAAGGGATATGTCTAAAAGTCTGAAAAATTTTGAAACACTTATATGTCACAGAACTTCATAGTGTACTGAAGGAAAACAGAATTAAGTACAAAATTGCAAAATTGCCAATCAAAATTTGATTCAAATGGATGAGGAACTAGCAATATAAAAAAAATGTGAGAAAGCCTTCACTTTCCCATTCAATTGTGGTGAATATCACTGAGAACTCAAGTTACACTTACAAAACAGCCCAGTGTGTTTTTATGTTTTTAAAATTTTTTACAATTTTTATTTTATGTGTATGCATGTATATAAGTGCAACTCTCGTGCAATGTCCACAGATGTTATAAGAGGGTGTCTGAGAACCTGGAACTAGAGTTACAGGCAGTTGTTGCCTACCAAGTCTATCCTGGGATTTGAACCCTTGTCTTCTGCAATAACAGCTAGTGTTCTTAAGTGTCGAGCCATCTCTCCAGCCTCCATAGTGAGTTTTAATGTATCATGCTACAACATCAAGCACTTTTCCATTTCTCTTCCCAAAATATAGCCTTTAAGTTGGACAAGTGTACATTGGGGAAAAGTAGACAGTCAGGCTTTTGTCGCTTTTGTCATACTGTCTTTGAATAGATACTGTTTCTATCAGATTCCAGGCAGACTTATTTCCCTACATATAATGCCAGTGCATATGGAGTTGATATCATCAATTGGAATTGCACTCAAAGTCTGATTCAGGTTAACAATGTGTGCCTAATTTCACCCTGTAGCTATTTCAGAGTCCATAATTTATATAAATACTCTTAGAATTTGGCATAATCCTCACATTGATTCCTTGGCTTGTGAACTGAAGGCTATTGTGGTTGGAAAATTGGGATGGAAATGATCAAAGCTCGTGTATCAGAGAAAATGTGAACCAAAATTATCGTGCATTCTTGGAGGGATTGTGAAGAACATTGCCACTAATCAGGATTTGGAAGACGCAGGGGTGGAAGAGATTCAACATCCCACTTTGGCAGTCCCATTCGGTCTGTGCAGAATATTGATGGATAATGTAGACATATGCTTATTTAATATGTAATAAATCCATATGTCTAATTGCAGCTCTTGTGCCAGTACTGGTATTCTTCCTTGAGCTAAATAACATACCAGCAGGAACTGGTGTAAAGTAAAAAGAATTGCAAATATAATGCCAGGTGTGGTGGTCCGAGCCTTTAATCCCAGCCCTGGGGAGGCAGAGACATATGGATCTATGTGAGTTCAAGGCCAGCCTGGTCTATATAGTGAGCTCCAGACCAGCTGAGGTCTACAGGATGACCCTGTCTCAAAAGACCAAAAAAAAAAAAAAAAATAAAATTGTAAATTTTTTATCACCTTATATGT
>NW_008341761.1:5028-8316 GCF_000622305.1 Nannospalax galili
GGGGGGGGGGGTGTCTTACAGCAGCTCCTTCCGCTTGAGCATTTTTAAGACAGTTTTTAGGGCAAATGACTATAAATCTTCAGCTCCAGTAGAACCAATCTTCTGTTGTTTATTAAGAGAAACTTTGTTTCACGTCACTAATAACCTGTACTGGAGCCTCGTGCTCTGAACCAGAAGATCCATGGTTTACAACCTGTCCAGGCAGAAGAGTAACGTGCAACTCATCCATAACAATAATATCTCCCGGTTCTTCTGAGAAACTCGAGCCACATTGCTTCCTGCCAGAAGTGGCAACTTTTCATATTTCTATACGTTCATCATCATAAAAATGCCTGCCAACTATTTTTCAAACGATGAACACATATCTGATTACTACTTCTGACTTAGTGAGGCCACAATTCCCAACACTTCTCTTTGTCCTCATAAGCTATCACCACAATGTATACAAAATACGTAGTCTTTTTTGAAGAGACATGGTTGTCTTTTCTCAAAATTCACTTTCTGAACAATGCTGTGATAAATCCGTGATGGACTCAAGCCCTTTACATTGTGAGAAAATGAAGGATGCTACGCTTTAACTCTGGAACCTTCTCCCACTTTGTCATTCCTGGATTGACTTCATGTCACTCCCTTAGAATCCATTCTCATGCCAGGGCACTCAAGTATTGTCAGCCAGGTACCCCTAAGCAATCATTTGTCCTCTCACCAGACATTTATAGACACATGGAAAGATCTATTCATATTCCAGAAGCATGGTGGGACCATGCCCTCATGAATGTCATCCAACTATAATATGATTAATCTGAGGTCAATATCCCTATTGCACATCATTAAACTTGGATGAATAATAAAAACCATGTGAAAAGAAAGAAAACAAAGATGAAAAATGAGAGAAGAAAATGTCATCGCTACATCTTTTGGAATTTCCTACAGACACCAGCCATTTGGAAACCTAATGAATAGAAATTCCTAATTTGAGGGTTCTGTTTATTTATTGAGATTGGTCATGTCCCTATTGGGCATCATTAAACTTGGACAAATAAAAACAATGTGAAAAGAAAGAAAACAAAGATGAAAAATGAGAGAAGAAAATGTCATCTCTACATCTTTTGTAATTTCCCACAGGCACCAGCCATTTGGAAGCCTAGTGAATAGAAATTCCTAATTTGAGTGTTCTGTTGATTTATTGAGATTGGTCCAAATTTTCTGTACTATCTGGGATTTGTCCTAAAAAAAAGTGCTGTCTTGACTGTGTTTTATTTTCATTATTATGTTTTGTACAGGGTCTCCCATAGCCCCAGCCAGCTTGGAACCTGTTATGTAGTCCAGACTGCCCTCTATCTCACAGAGATCTGCCTGCTGAGTACTGGGATGGAAGGCATGCACCACTAAGCCTGGCAGTCCTGACTGTCTTTTGTTAAAGGTCTTCAAGCTCCTTGAATTGTTTTACAATTCTTTGTCTTGCAGGGTGTCTGGGCAATTTCCAAGACATCACAGGGTCAACTTCTCTGAGGGACTTTGTCTTTTCCTTAGAGGTTTGTGTTGTGCAAAGAAGCTTCTTTTTCAAGAGACAGCGATAATTACAGAGTTTCATAATGTCACGCAAAGATTGATGTACAGAAGCTTGGTAGTTTTATGACATTCTATTTGCCAGTTGTATTTCCTGTCCTACTGAATCCTATTAAGGAAGTCACTGACAGCTTATATCTGGATGTTGACACATGTTGTTGACCTTTTGCTCCAGCAGTTTCAGAGTGTCCGGTGTCATGATGAGGTCTTTTCCATTTGTCATTGAATGTTGTAGAGGGTGAGAATAACGGATCTATTTTCATTGTTCTGCACACTCGTATCTTTGCCCAGTGCTAGTTGTTGAAAATGGTGTTCTTTTTTTAATCTTTGTTTCTGGCAACTTTGTGAAACAATGATGTAGCTAGAATTGTGTGAGCTCATGTCTGGGTCCCGAATATCATTCCAAGTGTCTGTTATTAGTGTTGTAGCTAGGCCATTGGGCTTTTGTTTTCTGGTCCTGCTTCTTTGGTCTTTTTTGTCTGGTACTGGGATGGGGATTTCATTCTTCCTCCTCCTCTTTCTCCTCTTCCTCCCCTCCTTCCTCTTTATTGTCCTATTCTCCTCTCCCCCTCTTCCCCTCCCCTCCTCCTCCTCGCCTCCCCTCCCCCTCTTCCCTTCCTCTTCCTCCTCTTCCTTCTCCTCCTCTTTGTCCCCTACCTCCTGCTCCTCTGCTCCCCCTTCCTTTTTTCTTCTTTTAACCCTTTTGAGAGAAAGTCTGCCTGTAACCCCAGCTGTCCTGAAGTTCCCTATGTATGTCAAGCTTGCTTTGATCTCACTGATATCCATCTGCTGGGTATTAAGTTGTGCACCACTATGCCTGGCCATGGACATTTTATTCTTTAGATAAGAGAAATCTTCTATTTGTTTCTACCTAAAAATTCCTTTTTTCTTCTTTTAACCCTTTTGAGAGAAAGTCTGCCTGTAACCCCAGCTGTCCTGAAGTTCCCTATGTATGTCAAGCTTGCTTTGATCTCACTGATATCCATCTGCTGGGTATTAAGTTGTGCACCACTATGCCTGGCCATGGACATTTTATTCTTTAGATAAGAGAAATCTTCTATTTGTTTCTACCTAAAAACGTTCTCCATATGTTCAGCCTGGTGTTGCTCTCCTTTTGTCTATGCCTTTAATTAGCAGTTTTGGTCTTTCAGTGATATCTTAAAAGTCTTCATGAATCCTTCCTTCCATTTTTAAAAGCAAGTTCTATGCTTTATGTAAAAGCAATTTTAACAATGATTTCCAGAACAGACTTGTTTCTTTAAATGTCAATATCCCCCTCTACTGATGACATCCGTAAAGTGCATGATGAATTCAGGCCCAAATTGTCCATAACCAGCTGACCACTTAAACTTGATTTTTTGGGATGATTCTTTCTCAAGCTGCTCACATGTTCCTTGTGTCAACCAGCAACTCATCTCTCCATATCCCTCCTCACTTTCTTTACGGTGCTGAGTCAATCAGTCCTGTCACTCTGTCATTCTGTATGTGATGTCTAATTATGACATTCAATATATTCCATTCTTTCCTCATATTCACCCTGTAGGGAAATAGTGTTTGCACAAGGGAACAAAGCCCATGTTTATTCAAATGTATTCAACCATTTCAAGCACTCAAATGGGCTAGTAAAGTAAGAGGATTTTCTTTAAATTGAACAGTTAGTTTTTCTTATAACTTAAGATCTCTATACTTTTATACTCATTTAGAAAAATTTCATACATT
>NW_008341762.1:0-563 GCF_000622305.1 Nannospalax galili
GAAATATTGAACTAAAACAAGACACAAAATCAGCAGGGCAAACACCAAATCGAATAGATCCATGTATGACTTCTGAGACTTCCAAAGGATTTAGACTTTTTAACTTATACTCTGGCAAGCTCTTAGGCCATGGGCAGCAAGTACTCAGACTCTTTACTAAAATATTCCAGTTTCAGCCAGCATGGTGGTGCATGCCTTTAATCCCAGCATTCGGGAGGCAGAGGCAGGCAGATCTCTGTGAGTTGAAGCCCAGCCTGGTCTACAGAGGGAATTCCAGGACAGCTGGGGCTACAGGGAGAACCTGTCTCAAAAAGACCAAAAAAAAAAAAAAAATTCCAGTTTTTAAGTCCATTTGTCCCTCTGGAACAACTTTGCTCTCATGAGTACATTTTTCCTTTCGAAGAAAGCACTACTTTCTTATAAACAGCACCACCAATTGGGGAAAAATATCATCAAATACTTGGAGCCTATGGAAGATATTATCATTCAAACCACCACAGATATTTATATCGTACCTGCATCATGTACATAAAATCATAATAAAAAGTTTTAAAGAGTTATAA
>NW_008341762.1:2454-12781 GCF_000622305.1 Nannospalax galili
CACATTCTAATGTTTACTATGCTTTGTTTAAAAATGGTATTGTATGTAATTGTAATACAGTAACAACAACCAAAAACTTAACTACATACCTATGCCTCCTTCCATTTCCAATTGGATGAGTGTCCCCCAAAATATAGCAAAATGGGTCACTGGCATAAAAAAATTATCTGCTACACAGTTTGCAATGCTTTGGTCTGATATGGGACACATGGGGACATTGCCTACATGAATTAAAAGGTAAAACAGACCTGTGACTGTACCCAGTCCAGCCCAGTTCTGGCTTCTAGGTAAAAAAGAGCACTGTGAATTTGTTCGGGGGTCTGAGGAATTCCCCCAAATTGACCGCTCAGACACTGAGTCTCAGCAAAAAGAAGCACTTTATTGATGCCAACTGGCTGGGGACACAGACAGTCTCAGGAAGGAGCTGTACTGTGACCCCTAGCATTGAAAATACAGGGTTTTTAAGCAGAAAAACCACAAAAACCACAAAGTAGGGAATGTCCATAGAAATTATATACAGAATAACCAGGGAAGGATTGGAACAATGTAGGGCTGATTTCTAAAGACTTTACCTATAAAGACATTGGCTATTTTACCTTGGGCAGAATATTCTTTCTCTTCTGCCCCAGAGTATTCCCATAGAAACCATACACATATGTATCAGGTGTACTGTCACTGGCTAGCTTACCTGGGCAGAATGTTCTATCTCTTCTGCCCAAGACCATTTCCATAAAAATCATAGAGAGATACCAGAGGAGTGTTTGAACAATGAAGGGTATTTCCAGAGCCAGGCAGAGGGCAGCATTTTCTCACAGGCCAGGGAGGACGTCTGAGGGGAACTCTCTTTCATTCCCCTTTTAATTTTTGGAAATTCTTGAATCAAACCATTGATTCATATGGGTCATCTAGGGTGTTATAATGGGCTCTCATTGATTCATACGTAGCATCTAGGGGATTGTAATGGGCCCTCATAACCATCAGTTGTAGAGCAGAGACACTTCGTCTAACAAACTTAAGTAGAGCATTTAGGATACAGGGTCCAAAATTAACAGTGCTATAAAGATAAAAAGAGGACTGGCTACTGCAGTGATAAGGGTGGTAAGCCAAGGCAACCAGGAGAATAGGGACTGAAACCAGTTCTGAGAAACTTTTCTAAGTTATTCTTGTTCTCAGAGAATGTTTTACCTGTGCCAGGGTATCCTTAATCACACCTGAATGGTTGGCATAAGAACAACATGTTCTCCTAGAGCCATACAGAGTCCACCCTCCTTAAGAAAAAGTAGGTCTAAGCCCCTTCTATTTTGTAGGACTACTTCAGCTAAGGTGTCCACTTGTTCTAAATAGGAAGCAATGGCATGTAATCTTATATCTTTATCAACTTGTTCACTTAAAACTTCTAATTTTCGGTCACTTGTGACCCAGGCTGCCATTAGGAACCAAAATGGAGGCTGCCATAGCTCTTTGAGGCCAAGAGAGACCCATATGATGTCTTTCAGCTTTCTCCTCATAGTTATAAACCTTGAGTGTAACATGTATCAGTACACAAAAATCCTGTCTCCCTATGAAATATTGGGGGTGTGAAAAAGGGGTTAGGCCAGAGGAACAAGCAAACCAAGTGGAGAGGGAGGCAGCAAGCAAATGGGTGTTTCCTATAGGCCAGATGTTTCCAGGTAGTGTATAGAATTGATTACAAACCTCGAGGTGGGGGGGGTAGTTAACAGATATTCTTTTGACATAAAGCATAGCCTCTGACCCTTCAGATCCCTTAGTGTGAAAGTAGTTTCCCAAGGACATGAAGCAGTGTTGTTCAGGGGCACTATTTTTAAATCTTTTCTTTTTGCAGTGAGGGTGAAACTTATGCAGTAGAGTGATTGGGGATCTAGGCAGAACCCGCAGTCATTAGTTATCTCAGGGCACATATTATTTAAATATTAGAAGGTAACCTTTATGGTATTTATAAGGGGCTCCCCTTCTAGAAGGGGAAGGAAATCTTCATCCCTCAGAGGCATTGGCCTTCCTGTCAGGAGAATGGTCAGACTGGGAATCAGTTTGATCACGGTTTCTGAAGGAGGGGGTGGTGCAGAATCAGGTTTAAGTTCTGCCAAAGGTTTTATAGGTCGAGGCGGTATGGGTCTTGGGAATTTTTGAATTGTAAATAGGGTTCCAGGATCCAAGCCAGATTCCAGTGCCCTTGTGTGGCCAGTGTCCCATTTCTGATCCATAATAAAGACATCCCATTGTTTTAGGGTTATAATAAGAGGGTTACAAGTCCTGGGGACCGTACAAGACCTAGTTCTTTCTACTTAAATATTAATGTATGGATCTTGTTGCTTCAAAGGATATCACATCGGGGCCCATGTTTCACATCCCCAGTATGCACAAAAGTAACTTCCCCATCATCACAATCAGACCCAGTGTTTCCTGGGCATGCATGAAAGGCCACTCTCAAGGTCTTCCCTGCATTTATGGTGCTGGCCCTGCATCCAGTAGCAAGAAGGGATGTTTGTCTGGATGCTCCTGACATTGCTATTGCTATTGATCCCCCAAATGATCCCCCATAGACACTGTGGGCCTCTAATTATTTTAGGGAGCCTTGTATTTGCTATAAGGAACACATGTCAGTTTTAAATTGGGGAGAAACTTGAGGGCTAGGAGGTATAACTTCCATATTAGTTATTCCTGTTTGTGTATCAGATAAACACCAAACATAAGTCTGGGGTTAGTAAATTCCCTGCGGGTTAGTTTCAAGGTGTAGAACAAATAAAAGTAGAATCATAATCACAGTGGGGAAGTAATAGGTGGGTTTTCTTTTACCAATTGAAGTTTTAAGTGGTCTTTTGGATGGGGTTGGACTCTCCATTTTTCTCATTCAGCATTGGGCAGGCTTGACGTTCGAGTGATGAATCCAGGTGTACAGTCCATCTACCTTCAATGCTGTTGGGAGTCGTTAGGATCACTGAGAATGGTCCTTTCCACTGAGGGGCCAGTTTCTCCTTCTGATGGCATCTTATCCAATGTCTCCAGGTCGGTAAGGATGTGGAGTGGCTGGGGGCAGTTTGTGCACATGTTGGATCATGGGGTAGAGACGCTTTTGTACAGTCTGTAATGCCCTAATAGACTGGAGGATTTCATGATTAGATATTTCAGCCCACAGTTCTGACTTTAATATTGGAACTAGAGGAGGGGGGTATTATGAAAAGAATCTCAAAAGGAGTTATTCCCTGGATATAGGGGTGTGATGACCCTCTAAGGGGTTATTGGACCTGTGTCTAGGAGTGGTGAAAATCAGGACACAGAGGATGCAAAGGGTCTGAAGCCAAAGCATACTTTATTCTTAGGAGCCTTCTGCTTTTATACATAAACTTAGGAAAACGTGACATTCAACACAAGCCAACATAGTCTATTATAATGTTTACAGTACCTTCTTGTTCCCTGATCACAGTCTTTCTTGGAATCTTATCTCATCCTCTGCCTTGTACACACAACACATTCTGCTCTCTATGTATTTACAACTTTATAAGTTATGCAAACTGCTTATGTAACTTAAACAAGGGTGAAAGAACAGTCAGTCTTATGACCAGAATAACTCCAGGCCAAGAACTCTCAGGTCCTCAAGGAGGAAGTGTTCTTCCTCTTTACTCTCAGCATGCCAAGAATAGCTGAGGCCCTTTGCTCCAGCCTTGTCAATTCTTAAGTCAGAGATCAGACCTTCACATAGGGGGAGTTTCTAGCCCTGAGGAGGGCAAAAGTTAGGAGAGTCACCCAGTCTGCACCAGATTCTAAGGTTGATTTAGTCAAGGTCTCCTTAAGTGTCTGATTCATCCTCTCTATCTGTTCTGAACTCTGGGGATGGTATGGACAATGTAGTTTCCAATCTGTCCCCAGGGCCTTTGCTAAGGCCTGGATTACCTAAGAGATGAACATTGGTCCACTGTCAGATCCTAACACCGGGGCATACCAAACCTGGGAATGAGTTCATCTAGCAACTTCTTGGCAACTGTGCTTGCCATTTCCTTCTTGGTCGGAAAAGCTTCTACCCATCTTGAAAAAGTGTCTACAAAAACTAGTAAAAATTTATATATAAACCAGTCTGGTCTGGCTTTACCTCAGTGAAGTCTACCTCCCAGTGGACACCTGGGGGCAGTCCTTCTTTCATGTTTTCCTGAGCGTTCATCATTCTTCAGGCAGGCACTATTCATCTGGCAAGCCATAAATCTGGAGGTGATGTCCTTTATAGTAGCTGTTGAGGAAGGAAACTGGAAGCATCTGGTTAGTAAGAACCTGATCTTTTCTTTTCCCATGTGGGTTCCTTCATGGAGTTGGAAAACTAGCATTTCCCCCAGGTGGCAAGGGAGGACAACCTTGCCATCTGTAGTGTGTCTCCATCCTAAGGAGACATATCCATTTGAAATATTTGTCATCCTCTTTTGTGTATGACGGCTTTTCAGGTAGTGTAGGATCTGGCGGGGACAGGAGAGCAGGTTCGGATGGGAATTCTGCTATTTTCTTGGCAACCTGATCTGCCTTTTGATTTCCTCGGGCCTCAGGTGTATTGTTCTTTTGGTGTCCTGGGCAATGGATGACTGCCACCCTTTTTGGTATCCATATGACTCTTAATAAATCAATGATCTCTTCTTTATTTTTTATTGTCTTTGGTTCTGATGTCAGGAGGCCTCTTTCTTGATTGACAGCTCCATGTACATGAACAGTGGCAAAAGCATATCTACTGTCAGTGTAGATGTTGAAAGTCTTAATCTCTCCCAGTCTTAGGGTCTGAATCAAGGTGATTAGTTCAGCCTTTTGAGCAGAGGTTCCCTTGGGCAGGGTTTCTGCCCATAAGACATCCTCCTGGGTGACTCCTACCACCCCTGCATACCTGACTCCATTTCTTATGAACTACTCCCATCTGTGTATGTCAGCAAGTCAGGGTTCTTCCATGGTATGTCAGTGAGATCAGGTCAGCTTCCCTGGACATGTTGCAGCAGTTCAGAGCAGTTGGATGTACATCTGTCTCAGACTCAGTCTCAGGGAGGAGGGATGCAGGTTTAAGGCATCGGTCACTGCATATATCCTGCAGGGCATATCTAGTAGGAGAGACTGGTAATGAGTTAATCTTGCATTTGTGAGCAAATGATCAGGCAGTGCCCTCAGTACCCCTTCAATGGCATGGGAGGTGGTCACAATCAGTTGTTGTCCCAAGGTAAGCTTATCAGTGTCTTTAACCAGGACTGCAGTGGCCAGTATGATCTTTAAACAAGCTGGCCATCCAGCTGCTACTGAGTATAATTTTTGAGAGGTAGGCTATGAGTCTCCTCCAGGGGCCCAAATGTTGAGCAAGTATGCCCTTTGCTACACCAAACTCTTCATCTATATAAAGTTTGAAGGGCCTCAAGTTGTCAGGTAAGGCTAGGGCTGGTGCAGAATTGAGGGCTGGTTTTAGGTTGTCAAAGACCTGTGGCTGTTCTTCTCCCAAGGAAAATGTTGAGGGTCCCCCCCACCTTTGTTACTTCGTATAGCAGCTTGGGCAGCTCTTCAAAACCAGGTATCCATAGGTCACCATATCCAGCTGACCCCAGGAATTCTCTGACTTGTCTCTTACTTTGAGGAATGGGAATATCAAGATGGCCTTTTTCCTTACAGAGGAGTGCCTGTGCACTCCCCCTTCCAATTGATACCTCAGATATTGTACCTTCTCCTGGAAGATCTGTGCCTTTTTAGCTGACACCTCGTATCTCAGGTGCTGAAGTTCCTTTAACACTTCTTTTGTAGACTCTAAGCAAGAAGGGCACTCTGGGGTGGCGAGGAGCAAATCATCTACATAGTGTAGAAGAGAAACTTGGGGGTGGGCAGTTCAGAACCCTTGGAGGCCTTCATGTAGGGCCTCATCAAATATGGTGGGAGAGCTTTTAAACCCTTGTGGAAGCCTTGTCCATGTCAGTAGGCCACTAAACACTTCTTCAGGATATTGCCATTCAAAGGCAAAGATAAGTTGACTCGCCTTATCCAAGGGGATACTGAGAAAGGCATAGTTTAAATCCAGGACAGTATAAATTATCTTCTCAGGGGCCAGGAAGCTCAGGAGGGTGTAAGGATTTGGCACGGTGGGTTGTATATCCATGACTCTTTTACTCACCTCCCTTAGATCTTGCACAGGTCTATAATCATTAGTCCCTGGCTTCTTAACAGGGAGGAGGGTAGTGTTCCAAGGAAGTTGACAGGGCACTAAGATGTCAGATTCCCATAGTCTTTTTAAGTGAACCCGCAGAGAGGCTTGTGCTTCAAAGGATATTGTGTATTTTCATACCCAGACTGGGCTAGCATTGGCTTTCAGAGAGACCATCACGGATGGTTAGTGGACTGCAAACCCTGGGGGATTTCCCTTGGCCGAGACCTAGAGAATCTCTTACATCAATTAAACAGTTAGGGATGGCAATTGATCTAGATGGTGCTCTTCATGAAGATGGTATTCGTCCTCAGCTCAGAGGGTGAGAACAAATCCAGTGGTCTCTACATTGACCTTATCTTTGTCAAAATGGATTGAGGCACTGAGTTTACTTAGGAAATCTTGACCAAACAGTGAGTAGAGAGTGTCAGGGATAACCATGAAGGAAAGTTGAGTCTGCCCTGTACCCAAATTGACCGTTCTTTGAGTAGTCCAAGGATAAGAGCGGCTACCTGCAACTCCTTGAATATATGTGTGTCACAGTGAGGCCAGTGGGCCAAGAGGCTTCTTCAAGACCAAGAAGGTGGTGATAGTGTCAACCAAAAAGTCAACAGGCATCCCTCCCAGTTTTAGGGTTAGCCAGGGCTTGGGGAGGGAAGACAAGCCCTGACCCCCTCAGTTATCCATTTCTAGTACCTTTCAAGTTCCCTTATGACATTGAGGGCAATCCCGAATCCTGTATCCTATTTCCTTGCAGTAGGCATGCTGGTCTCTCTTGAGAGGGCCATTTTTGGGAGGTGGTCCAGTTTGCCAGGTCTACTTTCCTGGAGAATATTTTCTCAGGGGGTGCTCTCCTTCTCTGAGTGCCAGAGCTCAAGCCAATTCCCGGTTGTGATGTTCCTCATGTGCCTCCTGGGTTTCACACTTATTAAAAATCTTTTGGGCTATTTCAAGCAATTCAGAAAGAATCTTACCTTCAAAACTGTCCTGCTCCTGTAACTTTTTGTGGGTATCAGGTGCTGACTGAGTCACAAAGCCTATGTTTGTGGCTTGTTGATTGTCTGATGCCTCTGGGTCAATAGGAGTGTAGGCTTTATAAGTTTCCATAAGTCTTTCCAGAAACTGTGCTGGAGCTTCTGTCTGTCCGTCCAAAACCTGACTTTTGAAAATTTGTGGGCTTTGTGGCAGCAGTCTGGAGACCCACCACATATGAATCTGGTGATAGAGTTTGAGCATCTCCCTACCTTCAGAGATGTTTGTGTCCCATCTGGGGTGGCGTGGAGGAAAGGCCTCCTCAATCTCTGCCTGATCCTCAGTGAACCAGCCGTTCTAAGACAGCACCCATTCCCAGTTCCCTGAGAGGATCTGTGTATGTTCCTCAGAGGTAAAGAGAGTGAGGAGGAGCTGCTGGACATCTTCCCATGTGAGTTGACTGGTAAGGAAAATTGTCTCCAACAATCCAATCAAGGCTTTTGGTTTTTCAGAGAAAGGGGGGTTTTGCAATTTCCAATTATAAAGATCACTGTTTGAGAAGGGAGTATAAAAAAGAAAAATATGGCCAGAGGCATCTGGTGGGGCCATTTCATAGAGGGGAAGGACAGCAGTAGTCACCTCAGGCCTATAGGGCTTTCTGGAACATGTGTGTTGAGGGGTGAGGAGCAGAGGGATGGTTGGGGAGGGAAGAGAGGCTGGGAAAGGAGGAGAAGGTGGGGAAGGGGGAGAGGCTGGGGAAGGAGAAGCTGGGGAAGGAGGAGGAGCAGTAAGGTACTGTTAATAAGAAGGAGGATCCAAGAGAGGGTCCTCAGTTGGAGGTGGGATGACAGGAGGTTGGTGAGACTGGGAGAGAGTCTGTCGAGGACCCAGAGACAAGAGGGAGGGTTTTGAGGTAGATAGAGATAAATAGTGTCTCAACCATTTGGGAGGTTTGTCTGAAAAGTAAAAGTAAGCCATGACATAAGGAACCTGATCAGGATGTCCTGGGCTTCCAAAAACCATGGCCTGAAGAGAAGAAAGTTTGTTAATCTCAAAGGAACTGGTAGAGGGCCATCCTACATCAAAGGATGTCCATTAAAGAAAACAGAAGTTTCAGAATTTCTCTGAATAAACATGTTTCCAAAGATTGTAGCTGCTTTTTGAAAATCTTTAAAATGAGAAAGAATTAAGTCAAGGGGAGTATCTTCAGATGATGGAGTCTGACCCATGATGGAAAAGAAGAATATTAATCCAAAACAAAGACCAATGAGAACTAGATAAACAGGAAACAAAGACTTGAGACCAGGATGACACAGAATAAAAGCGCTGTGCGTTGGGGAATCGCTGCGTGTTCGATGGTTGCTGTGGGAGAGACTAGGGTTGATGCCAAATGCCCAGAGGGCACAGACAGTCAACCAATCAGATGGAGGGTCGGGGCGTCCCCTGTCCTCTGGCTCAGAGAGCAATACTGCATCCAGTTTCTCTCCTTTGAGCCCCAAGCAGATGGAGGGTCGGGGCATCCCCCATCCTCCAACTTGGAGAGCAATACTGCATCAAGTTTCTCTCATTTGAGCCCCCAGAAGTCTGGACAATCAGAACAGAAACCAAAACAGACTCATGGCGGAAGGAATCAGAACTGAATTTTCCTGGTGCCAGATGGAGGACAGAAAAAGACAGAAAAACAGACCAAGGGTCTTTGGGTTCTGAGGAATTCCCCAAATTGACCACTCGGACACTGAGTCTCAGCAAAAAGAAGCGCTTTGTTGAGGCCAACACAGACAGTCTCGGGAGATATACTGCGAACCTGAGCAGTGAAAACTCAGGGCTTTTAAGCAGAAAAACCACAGAAACCACAAAGCAGGGAATGTCCATAGAAACTATACACAGAATAACCAGGAAAGGATTGGAACAATCTAGTGCTGATTTCTAAAGACTTTATCTATACAGCCATTGGCTATCTTACCTGGGGCAGAACTTACTTTCTCTTCTGCCCCAGATTATTCTCATAGAAACCATACACAGATATATCAGGTGTACTGTCATTGGCTAGCTTACCTTGGGCAGAATGTTCTATCTCTTCTGCCCTGGACTGTTTCCATAGAAATCATAAACAGATACAAGGGAAGGGTCTGAAGAATGAAGTGGATTTCCAGAGTCAGGCAGAGGGCAGCATTTTCTCAGAGGCCAGGGAGGGGGTTCTGAGGGGCACTCTCTTTCAAAATATCCTACCTAGTTTATTATCTGCTACTTGGCTCTTAAGGGAAGGCATTTGTAACGTGTGTGTGTGTGTGTGTGTTCTTTGTTTCTGATCTCAGGTGTTATATACCATGGGGGTAGTGGTAAAAGCTTTTAGATACTTTGTGAGATATTCTATTTACATGTGGAAGTGGGTTTCTGCTAGACTATTGTCTACCTGTAAAAATCACACACAGGAAGGCATGGTATGCATAGAGCCAAAGGCCATGTTTATGTCAAGGCATCTGTGGCGGCCACTTCAAAGGGAGAGACAGGAAAGATGCCAGAAAGCACCTTGCTATGAAAAGGAGCCCGCAGCACATTCCCCGAGCTGCATGAGCTGTCCGGTGTGAAGGGGCTTCGACTTTTGCATAACAGAGGTCTCCCAACAGTAGTTGTTTAACATTTTGTAAAATTCTATGATTTGAGGCTGAAATGCTTCAAAATGTTCACATATTAATAATTTTTGCCCAATCTTTTATCACTACCATTGGGGTGTTCTGGAATCACTGTGAGTGGGGCCTGGAGTGAAAACTAGTTTTCTGGGGACAAGACCTCAGGAATATCCTGTCTGTGGGCATTTATGATCTTGGTCATTTATTTCAGCCACACCATGCTATCTGAGTGTTTCCAACATGTCATTCCTCCCATCAACCAGTGAATCTCTGAAAACATAATCCAAAGTAAATATATCTTTTTTGAAGATTGTTTTCTAACAGGTATTTTGGTCACAACCATCCAGGAAGAAATGATGAAATGAATTTGGTATTTCAAGGATGTTGATACTATGAATATAGTGTTCTCTCATATTTCTTCAGAATGTGCCTACTATTAGGTATAGTCTCCAAAGGCTGCAGTGCAGAAGACTTAAAAAGAAGCTCAGAAATTTGGTCTTCATGCCATTGCTACTTTCTAAAACATTATTGGTGAATCTCCTTTCCTGTTCTCTGCTAGTGT
>NW_008341762.1:14528-16576 GCF_000622305.1 Nannospalax galili
AGATGTGCTTGCCTTTTCCTGGGATTAAAGGAATGAATCACTACATCTGACTCTGTGTACATGAGTGTTTTGTTTGCTTGTAAGTGTACCATGTAAGTGGTTTGGAGACCAAAAAGTGTTTATGGAGACCAAAAAGTGGTTTTATATTCCCTTGAACTGAAGTTATAGAGGGCTGTAATCGGTCATATGGTGGCTAGGAGCTGAAACTAATTCCTCTGTAAGAGCAGCAAGTACTTTTAACCTCTAAACCATCTATCTAGGATGCTAATTCATATTCTAGCATGTCTCCTGTTGTATAGATGTTTTTCTTGACTACTGGACTGATTTTAAAGATAGTCCATTTTTCTTATATGACTTTGTATACATTTGCTCAATGGTGGCCTCTCCCATGAGATTTGAGAGAAATAGAGAATGTGACATCCACCAGCAAATGGAGATGGATGCACAAAAGAGTAAGAATTCTAGATCACCAGTATGGTGTTGCACTCATAATGTGGCATCAGCACCACATTCCTCAGGAACAGGGACAGGGAGGTCTCGGGAGCATTTGCTTAGGCAGCCAAAAGTTTCATTGACTGGTCAGCTCTAATAAAGAAAAAGAATATCCATCTTCTAATATCAATGTAGTCACTGCTTTTAAAATGAATTTTATTGATGTTTTCCTGTGTGAACACATATTATGAGGCAATACAAATGCATCAGATGTAGTAATCTCTAAAATTAATGAAATTAAGATGGGGAAGCTTCCCACCCTTAAAAATGCTTTCACTGATATTGTCCCATCCAGGACATCGCTGTTCATCATGACACAATCTAAGAAATGCAGGGAAGTGCATTGCCTCATTCCATTGGTGAATGTCAACATTATTGATCACTTACTGTCTTCTACTTTGTTCCATTTCTATGATTATATTTATTGTGAAGAAGAGCAGTAGTAACATACACAACCACAGACAATCAGAAAGTTGTGACTTACAAGAAGGGCAGGATCTGCCATTCTAGACTATCCTCTCTATCTAAGCAATCTGTCTTGCTTGGTTTACAATTGCACTGCCACATTACCTCCATAATGGCTGCCAAAGTTAAGAGATGTGAGGAGGATGAGCTCCCTTCATCATTCTGCTAAGAATATTCTTGTCTCTGCTTAGTGTTTCCTGCCATTTCTCTGGTCTTCACTCAAATTATTGTCTCCAAAAATAGAGGTTCTCTCACTGCCAAGTACTCATTAATAACCTTGAGTATCTTTTCCCTCTAAATTTTAATTTATACCACTATCAAATTTGGTCCAGCTCCTAATGAAATGCTGTTCTCAGTGGCTACAATTAACAGAGAGCTCAGCAGAATTAAAAATGAAGCTTGTAGAAATGAAAGGAGAAGCTTTTCATAGGAAACTGTAACCACAAAGGAATTAAAAGTGCCTCAACTTCTTGGCTCCAACCTCAGAATCCGGAAGCAAGAAGAGCCTCTGTGAAGAAGTCAGAGAAGGTGAAGTAGATGCACATGCAGTTCTATAAAGACGGTCAATGAGCACATTAGTGATATCAAAGTATGTGGAAATAGGCAGGTTAACATGGCTGCCAAGGAAGTGAAGGGGATTGTAACAACTGGAGATTGGTTTTCAACAGGTTTAATAAGTAGATTTATATGCAAATGGAATTCTGTGCTAAGAAAAAGATTTAAGTATTTGAAAATGAATGTTTAATTGTGCATTCTGAACACAGAAGAAGAAATAACGACGTAAACTTTTATTTTAGATAAAAACAAGAAACTGTCTCTGTGAATATTAAAGAAATTCATAGATAATGTCTCTTAGTATATAATGGAGTTATCCCTTCAATAATCAGAATATTTTTAAACTATTTTATTTATTTTAGAATTTTATACAATGCATTTTGACAATAATAGAAATCCCACCTCCATTTCCACACCACCACACTCCCACAACCCCCTCCAACTTCATTTGCTTTAATATGTGTGTTCCAAGTACTCTTAGATGTGGACTTATCCCTTGCAGTCTGGTCATGCTACCAGGTGTCATGCCAGTAAAG
>NW_008341762.1:16903-19088 GCF_000622305.1 Nannospalax galili
ATCACCAGAGTTTTCTTCACACAAAAAATTTTGATTGACATGGTAGCATGCAAGCGGCAAACATTCAGAGAACAAGAGGATGCAGAGTGTTTATCCCTGAATAAGGCATCTATAACACAATTCTAGTTCCAAAACTCAGGGAAAATTACAAAGAGGGCCCCAAAAGATCTTAAGAATCAAAATTGTTGGATGGTTACAAGAAACAGTTTTCCGGCAGCTGGTCAGTTACTCATATGAAATCACAGCAAGGTTGACAACAATCACAAGTCCCCTGCAAGCTCAAATCAGAAAAACTTCCAAGTAAAGACATGAGGAAGTGGTTATAAATCTTCATCCTCACCTAAGTAAATTGTGCCACAAGTGGTCATATTTTGTCAAGCCAATTGTTATGGTAGCTTACAGGGGTCAGAGCTGATAAGGTTCATGATTACCTTTCCTGCCAGTAACAGGTAAAGCATATTCTAGTCTATGAAAACTAGTCAGCAGAGATGTAGCTTTGAATTCAGTACCAGTTTGATTTATCCTTGTTTGTTCTACAGTTCAAGTATGTATGTAGTATCTTCAGCAATAGTGTTTTACCATCAGAATCTGGTGGGTAACCAAGTGCAATGACAATAGCCAGTACTGTTTGAGAATGTGTATCACGAGGGGAGCTTCTTCGGGAGATATCCACATGACTCTTTCAAAAGACATTTAGTGTTAGTGCTCTATCTTCTGCTTTACCCTCCTTTTTGCCATGTAATTAAACTCATATTATTCTTAATTATCATTTCTCCTTTAGATCACAGCCTTCAATCTCCTTTCTCATGAACCACTCCCAAAGACCCCTTATTCATTTCCCCATCTGTAAGGATTTTTCTATTGAAATGCACCTATCTAAAGAGTCAAAGCTGGGGACAGGACCCAGAGTAACCAGGACCCACATGGTGGCTACCAACTCTCTGTAACTCCAGGCCCAGGGGATCTGTCACCCACTTCTGGTTCAAAAATTATCATAAGATCATGTGGGCACTGCGTGACACAGGTGGACTTACATACATACAGACATAACACTCATACATGTAAAATAAAAATAAAGTTTAAGAGATTCAAAGAGAGCATTTATTTATGAAGGGGAACATGCAAACTGCATTTCTTTATCTGGGTTTCCTCACTTAGAATGATGATTTCCAGTTCTATTCATTTACCTGGAAATTTCAAATTTTATTTTTCTTAACAGGTGAATGATATTTCATTGTGTATATATACCATACTTTCATTTTCCATTGATAAATGCATTTAGCAAAATAGCAGAATATAAAATTAAAACAAAAAACCTGTAGCCTTCCTATATACCAGCAACAATATAATAAGAAAGATATTAGGGAAATGATCTGAGTCACACTAGACTCAAATCACATAAAATATCTTAGAACAAATATAAGGAAAGGAATGACTATGCTAAAATTTGAAGAAAATGAATAAAGACATTTAAGAAGATACAAAAGATGGAAAGATCACACATATTCATGGATGAATACAATTAATATTGTCAAATTGTTCAAAGCATGCTAAAAGCAGTCTACAGATTCAACACAATCCCCACTAAAATTCCAGCAGAACTCTTCAAAAGAATGAAAAAATGAAAAAATAACTTCACATTTCATATGAAAATATACAAATTTCAGATTATCTAAAATAATCCTGCATAACAAATGGAAATGTAGTCATTGTCCTCCTTGAATTCAAATTGTATTGCAGAACTCTAGTAAAACCAGAAGGAAATGTATAAGTGCAAAAGGCTACATAAAAATACACATGAAATATATATGATTGCATGCATATAGCTGAAAACTATCCATAACAACAACCACAAAACTCCATAGTACCATGAAAGGGAAAGCTATTTTGTGTTGTTGGTCAGGGTATCTAAGGGACAGACGAAAGAGTACAGGAAATTGCCGCAGATCTTGATTGCATACCAGAATTTAAAGGTAAAAAGCCTATTGGTGAAGGTAAGACATATTTCAAAAACAGGACTTGGAGCAATCTAGGGGGAACTGACCTGGAAGCCTCCGAGAGTAGCTGTCATTGTATCAGATAATACTATGCAAGCTGCCGAGAGAAAAATTATGAATAATCCTTCACAGCTGTAAAGCCTACAAATCATGAGGATGGACAACCCAGCAATCATCTCTATCTGTGT
>NW_008341762.1:20223-35712 GCF_000622305.1 Nannospalax galili
ACCACTTGAGGTCTTTCCTAATATAATGTTGTTCTTTATTTAATTTTCAAACTGTAATTAGCAGAATATTCAGTTTCCATTTTGTGTAAGTTGTATCTATGAAACTGACAAACTGCTGCAATGTCTATGTTTTCTAATCTACTGCTATCATTTAAACCAACATGGGGAGGAATGGGTTTATTTCATCTCATACAACCATGTGAGAGTCCAGTCCGTCATTGAGGGAAACCAGGACAGAAATGTTGATCACAGACCATGGAGGAATGCTGCTTAGTGGCTTGCTCCTGTGGCCCATGTTCAGCCTGCTTTCTTATACAATAGAGAACTATGTACCCTGGAGTGGCACCACCCAAAATGGGTTGGACACTCCCATGTCATCAACAATCAAGAACATGCCTCTCAGACATGGCCACCTGCCAACTCAATGGAATCTATTCTTCAATTGAGGCTCCCTCCACAAAGGTGTGACAAATTGACAACTGAACCTATTCAGCAAAATATGTAACTATGAAGACAATATGTCATGTCATTTCCAAGCCATTTGAGGAATCTTTAGTACCAGTACATTTCAGTGGTCAACATGTACATTCCTAGCAGAAGATAAACAAGGATATACTTTAACATCTTGGTTTACATATCATATAGTAAGCAAAAGATGTTTTTTACTAAATCTGAATTTTGTTTCAGAGATTTTTCTATACAAAGTCTTCCCTGGTCAATACTATGTAATGTTGTCTCATATTTCTAAGAACTTGAAGGTTGTAATAGAGAGAATATGTGTCCTAGATTAGCTTTGTTCTTTCTGAGTGAAGGGCCTAGCTATACCCTGCTGAGAGTCCTCATTCAGAAAAATGTGGTGTCTTTGATCTCAGATCACTTCGGTTGTGGTGGTCTATTATGAATTAACAGAAAACTAATGAAATACTTAACAATATACAGCAACAGGATTGCAAAATTGTAAATTATTTTTAGTGATTTTTAGTTTAGTATCTTGTGAAGGATATACATTTAGAACATCTCTCCCAATAGGGAGAGCACAGAACCCTGAGAGGGGCAACTTGAAAATGGAAGATGAGCATCATAGCATATGTGCTCTAGCACAGAGCTTTGGTGACAAATCAGAGCCAACATGAGAATATGAGTCTATGCAGGAAAGATGTATTAAAGATACTTTTGGTTATTTTGAGAAATTTTACTTTAAAATGATGGAACTTTGGGGCCAGGCGTGGTGGGCAACGCCTTTAATCCCAGGACTCAGGAGGCAGAGGCAGGCACATCTATGTGAGTTCAAGGCCAGGCTGTTCTACATAGTGAGTTCCAGGACAGCTGGGGCTACAGGGAGACCCTGTTTCAAAAAGAGCAAAAAAAAAAAAAAAAAGAACTTTTTCCCTTCATAATTAAAACTCCACCTTGTAAGGGCTTTTGGCATCTGGGAAAAAAATGAACTGAGGAGTAGGAAAATTGTGGGGATGCTAATGTAGAAAAGGAAAAAAAATACAAAACTGATTTAAAAAGATTTTCAAAATTACATAAAGGTTAATTTCAGAATTTGCTGTTTCATAGTTTGACTTCTTTGCTCAAGCAAGTTTAGGAAACTATAGTAGAGACGCCTAAGTGGTTAAAGATAACTGATATATTGTGACTCTGTAAGCAACAAACTGGGGTGGGTTTTATGGATACCTAAATGCTGTGGGAGGAAGCTCCTTACCCTTTGGATAGAAATCCATTGGTTTCCATCAGCCTCCACAGAGTTGAATGGTAAGACAGAAGTGCTTCTGTTCCAGAACCATTGCTAATGAGTTGACCTGGAATCCTTAATCTGTGGATGGATGTTCTGTAGATTAGGAGTTTAGGAAGGTTTCACATTTTCCTTTCATACCACTTCATAATGTGGGCTGGTTGATAGTGTTATTCGTTATACTGATGCTTTGACTGGCCTTGCAGGAGATGGCAGCACTGTTCTCTGGAGACAAACTTAATGAGGCTGGAGACAGTCAGCATAATTTCTGTAGTAAAGCCTGAAATGATGAGCACTTAAATCAGCAGTAACACATGCATTGACAAGGTCCCATTGTAGATTCATTGCATTGATGACACTGGTAAACATGATGACAAACATCACTCTGAGAAAGCAGAAAACAAAATATAGTTGAAAATGAGTAACAACCAATGCACCAACATTTTACTTTTTCTTTTGGCTTGAACTAAAAACTTTCATTTACTTAAAGTTCAGAGATGGTGGTAGGTCCCACAAAGCATTCTTCAGAAGCACAGCACATGAAGGGGACTTCCCAACAGTGATCCATGAAGGGGTGGCTGGAAGGTGAGCCTTCTCTGCCACAAGACTGAGGTGGAGAAGCTGAAAAGATTTGAAGCTCTGAAGACCTGTGGTTGGAGACCATCACACTTTTCTTTTAATGGCAAATTATGTAGAGACTGGGAGAGCAATGGTGGTCATGGTGATTATGCCCAATGCTTCGCCCCATCCCTCACTCACCTGGAACTCAGAGCATCAGCATCCACAATAGCAGAGGTGGGCCTGATCACTTCATTTAGAGCTGGACTAGATACTACATATGAAGAAGCTTTGAACCATCTATATTATAGTCTAATCACAAACTGAAGATTAATTTACAGATGCTGAATTAATGCTTTGATTTCACCCAGTGTGAGTTTGGACTATCAAAATATTTCCAAGTATAGCTCTAACATTTCCCATAGTGTTTTCTGAGCATTTCTGTTGAAATTTCATTGTGTCTACAGCACCAAGATTGTGAATGAACCATTGTTTTCCTTATGGAAGAATAAAAGACATTTCAATTTCAGCTATGCTTTTATTATCTCAAAATTAAGATTTCTGCCTCATTTCAAACAATAAAGCAGTTTAGTTGTAATGATCTCCAGAAAGCTAATTCATTTTCTTTTATAACATTTTTATTGATTTTTTTGAAATTTTCATAAAATGTATTTTGACAGTATTCAGAAACTCTCCCATGTCTTTTCTCAGACTAACACCCACATTCATATGGCTCCCTAAGTCCTATCCTTTAGTATTTTTAAAGAATATTTTATTTGTTATTTTTACTTTATGTGTGTGAGTGTATTGTCTGCATGTACGTGAGTGCACCTGTGTTGTGCAATGCTGCAGAAGTCAGAAGAGGGTGTCAGATTCCCTTGGAACTAGAGTTAAGGATGGTTTGTAGCCACCATGTGGGTTCTGGAATCAAACCCAGGTCCTTTGCAAGAGCAATAAGTGCTCTTAACCACTGAGCCATCTCTCCTTAAGTATTTTTAGGACTCATAGATTCTAATTTGTGTTCCTCAAATGCTCTACAGTATGGGTTCATTCCCTGGAGCCAGATGTACCCACCTGACCTCATACACTAAGAAAGCTGATTTTCCATCCACCAACCGCTATAAATTGCCAGTAATTCCTCAGGTAGGGCTATGGCTTCATGCCAGTCTCCTCCCTCCTTGTTTGGTTTTGCCTGGCTTGGGCTTGTGCATGTTCTTCTTCATGCTGTCACAAGCACTGTGTTCATATGTTCAGTACTTGGTTATGTCAGGATAAAATTCTTTCCTTGGGTTCATCCTCCATCTCTGATTCTTAAAATCTTTCTGTCACCTCTTCCACAATGATCCCTGAACCTTTGTAAGAGAATATATTCAATGCATGAAACACTTAATGCAGAGCACTCTGAAGCTTCTTATTTTCTTTGTATTGACCAGCTGTGATCTCTGTGTTGTCATTTGTTGTAAAAAGAAATTCAGAGATTCACTAACCTACAGGAGCAAAAGTATGCCATTAGGAATCGGTTTAATACTCTGTTTAGCAGCATAACTGTAGTAAGTTTTTCCCTATAGCCTGTGATCTACCTAGTCACAAGATCTACATCCTGAAAACACTGCCACATATGGACTTCATCTTATGAAGCAGGCCTTAATCATTATCAGAATGTAATTGGATCCTCTCACATCATTCATGCACCTGGCATATATTGCCAGGCCAGTCATTATTGTCACCCACCCAGGCTTAACTACTGTGGGTAAGTTTGATGATTACTTTTCTGATAGCATTCACAGAAACTACCACCACATGAATGCTATGCAATAGAGATGAAGTTTTGAGGTCAGTATCATTTTTTATTTCTCTGTGTTAGTTTTACAAGTCACATATGTAGAGTATTCAGTATCAGGTTCATACTATTAAGGTCTGGAGGGCAATCAAAGGAATGACAATAGCCAATATTGTATTAAGATCTATAGGAACTCCCTGGTGAAAAACGCCGAAAGAGGAAATCCATTTCTGACTGAGCTTTTTTAGTTGCTCCCCTGTGGTGTCTGACAGGGGCATTGTTCACCATTATAAGGTAACTGCATTTAAGCTATTTATATGTGCATATGTATATATTTTAAGAAGTTACTATAGTAATAGGTTTCCATGTGAAGTTCTCAAAAGGCCTTTGTCTTAACTATCCCTCCCCATACTCCTTCCTTTATGTTGACCACTCCTTCCCCACCTCATTTAGCCCTTCCTGCTCCATTATTCCCCTCTCCCCTTTTATAGTACTGTATTCTTTCTCCCTACCAATGAATCCTATGCTTTATGGCACTCAACTAGTTTATTGACTTCTATGACCTTTGTAATGCAAATACTTGAAAATTCAAAACTAACATCGACATATAAGGATCAATAGTTTTAATTTTAAATTTATCTTGTGCTTCAGTTGGAGTACTCAAAGATATTTCGGAACATCCAAACAAACAGTTGATATTTCCTATTTGTCCCAATGAATTTTCTGCTTCCCAGTCTCTGTTTGACATGTCTGCACTCTCTTCATGATCTCCTGCTCCTGAAGTGGATAGATAACCCATATAACACATCTTAATCTGAATTTTGTATAGTTTACAAAGAAACAAACACCAGGAACTCAGCTCTGCACAGCAACGCAGGAGCCCACCATTCCTAATTGCTTTTACCCAAGGTCTGCCTCATCTCATGTCCCTGCCTGCCTACGGCCCCACAGAGTTTGATGTAGTCCACTGGGTCCTCACAAGGGCCCCCAGTGCCACATGGGGTCCAGGGCAGGCTGGCTCACCTGATCCCTGTTCCCCGCTTCCAGAATGTTGCCATTTCCTGCCAAACTAAACTGGACCCTCTTCCCAGGGAGCTTTATGCTCTTCAGAGGAACTCGGGAGGAATAAATCATTTTCCCGCTACACCACTGTGACAAACATTCTATAGTATCTCCTTTTACTGCCTGGTCTAAGATTTATGATGCTTTGTTGCTATGGTTTCTCCTTTACAGAGAGTACTTGGCGGTAAATTTAACCAGCATATTCTTCGTTAAATGCCAAATGAGTAAACAAACAATAAAAAAAAAAGGTGTTAGATTTGGAGCCATAGAGATTGCACTGAGCAGAAGTCAGTTCCTATTCATCATCATGACAACGGAAAGCATATTTCTTGTAACCTCTTTTCTTTCTATGATTTCTTGTAGAACTTCTAAAAGAAATATTGTGTTCCCCAGGGGTTCTGGTTCCTCCAAGGGGAGGGGCCTACTTCAGAGAATGGATCATGCATTGTGAGCCACAGAAGGAGGGGCTTGTGGCAGCCATCTTGGGACAGGAGCAGGGAGCAACAAGTAATGTGGGAGCCACAGGCATGTGAGCCAGGCTTACTCAAGGACAGAATGGCCTGACACTTACGGACCTGGGGGAAGAATGTTGGCACCTGAGGCTTGAGAGAGTGTTAGTGTGACTATGAGCTTGGCTCAGGAGCAGCGTCATAAGGAGTGCAGAGGAGTCGCAGGAGCTGAGCCATGTGGGGCTAGGCACTGGGTGTAAGATATTCCCCTCTCTCCCCCCCTACGATAATAATAAATGCACATAAAGATATGTTACATGGTTATCCTGATAGCGCAAGTGACTCTGGAGACAAGTGTTCTTCCATGAGATTACAAATCAGAAAATTATCATGTAATCATTGACATTGTGGGGAGTCAGGTTTGCTTTGCTTAGCTGGGGACCTGCTGACTTCGGGGCAGAGGGTCTGATAGGTGACAGAGTCAGACTCTGGGACCCGTGTCTTCCCAACAGGATGATTTATTTTAGAATTCAGATGGTTTTTATACATCCCAAGGAACTAGCAGTTACGTGGGATATGACAGTCACATACAAAGATTTAGGGTACAAAAAAACAGGAGGTGCTAAATGATTCTTAAACTTTTACTCAAGGTTATCAATGCCCATATGGTAATTTATTGGCCACAATGTTTTCTTTCTTAGAGCTAAAAGCATGGTGAACCTTTAGCTTTTAGCTCAGGATTAAACCTTTAACCTGGCCTAAACTCTATAGCTAGGGATAGGTGAGTTATTTGCTCAGGATAAGGAGATGAGCTAAGGGTTGGGGACCAAAACACTTTCCCACAGGGCAGGGAGCCTACATTTATGACCAGGCCACTTTCTCCTGCCAGTCTGGCAATATTCTGCAAGACAGGGATTATCAGAGCTACTGTTTTCAGTGCCCCTCCCTTTAGCAGAGAATGCAGCCTGGACTTAAAAGTTTTAGGTTCATCTCACCCTAGGGCCTGGCATCGTGGTTTCCTACATCTCCTCCCATTTTTTTTAATAAGAAGGAAATAGTCATAGAGGCCACAGTATTATTAATTGAAATTATAATATATCATATAACTATTGGTACTCCCACAAGAATAGGTATGCCAATCAATATTGGGCCCAAGAATGGAGCAAGCCATTGGAGCCATTTTGGCCAAGGTATAGAAAATTTAGACATCTTATCAGTTTCCTTTTGTAAATTATTAATCTGTTGGTCTATACTATGTGAAAAATAAGACAAATTAAAACAACAAATTCCTGGAAATTGTTCACATCCCATGTGATTTTTTAACAGTAGATAGTCTATAGTAGCTCTATTTTGTAGCACAGCAGTTCTTAGTTCTCCCATTTCCTGATTAATTTCTCCTAGTATTTTTGCAGTTATGTTTGCTGTTTTACTAGTTATGCAAGTGAGTTTAGATATTTCGTTTTGCAATCCAGTTAACAAACCAGGTATGGGAAGTAAAAAGACAGAACTAACAGCTACAGCTTTTGGGTCAAGTACCTTGAGAGAATCATCACAGTCTTCTGGTAGAGATCTATGCATTTTTTTTTTACAGGAGGGGTTATTAGCAAAGGCATTATGTGTCCTGTAGCACATAATCCTTGATATCCATAAGGCAGTGCTACATAGGTTTCTTTATTGCAAAAGAAGGTCCATCCTACAGGCAATTGTTTCCCATGCTTTAAGGTATGATTAGAGGTGGTATTGCAATGTAAGGGAATAAACTTACAATCAAAACATAGACAGTGATTAACAATAACATGAGATACAGGTAAGACTTTAACTATCTTATCAACACATTGTGTTTGACTTTCCATATTGTCCCTAGTTATTTGTTTATGAAGATCCATATGTACCCCCATTCCTATTAGATTTTTCTTTAACAATCCTGGTATAGAAGGGTCTCCTTGTATACAGAAACTCTGATTATTATAACCCTTTTGTGCAAGACGGACCCATAAATTTTCATTTAAATCATTAGATACGGACAGGCTGGTTCATTGCAAAATGTGATTGATCTAACTAATTCAGTATGTTTAAAAGGTCTCTTTTGGTTTTTTACACAGCTATAACTTCCAGTATCTTCTAAGGTCAGTGCCTCTTTAAAAATACTGAAATCATGCAGTTTTTTTAGACTCTGGTCAGTAGCATTTTTCCAACCTAAAAATCCTCCATCCATTTGGCTGTATATCATCTGTCCATCCTTTTCCCATATGATGGTTCCAGGTGGCCATGCACAGTTTTGTGTAATACACTTGAATACTAATCTGGATCCTAAAATAGGTACACCATTAACATTAGTATTGATGACACACATTTCAGCTTTTACATTATTCACAATCAGTATAGTTAGAATACAGACAAGAAGAACTTTAGGTTTAGAGATATCTTGGCCCTGGCATTGTCCCAAATCCTGGGCATCGTTCATCATGTTCTTAATCTTTCCCCAGGTCACAGGAGGCTGCATCTTCTTCTGGCAGGGTCTCCTTTTCTGCTTCCCTAGGGTCAGTGCAGCCATCTTTGCTGTGGGGGCTTCAGTTGAGTAGTCTGACATATCTGAGTGGCACCCATCATGGGGAGGATTCATTTTCTGGAAAGACACAAGCATATCCTCATCCCATTTTCAGTAGAGGTGCTGGAGTTTTGCTCCACAGTCCTGACTCAGGGTCCCTCCAAAGTACTTGCGGCAGGGGCTCTGGGACAGTCAGTCCCTGCCAGTCCTTGGGCATTGGAGAAATTCCTTGATCATTTAGTGTAAAAAAATTTAAAAGTTAGTAGAGACCTGTGTAATAAGAACTGAGGATTCTGTACTGTTATCCCAGGTATAGGTGATTCCCCAGTTTTTATTTTAATTATTTGATCTTTGAGGCGTTTTTGTTGTCTCTCTATTATTGCTTGTCCTGTGGGGTTGTAAGGAATGCCAGTGGTATGTGAAATACCCCAAGTTTGGCAGAATTGTTGATAAATTTTACTAGTATAGGAGGGCCCATTATCTGTTTTTATTTGATGAGGTATTCCTAAAATTGAAAATGTTTGAATAAGATGTTTAATTACATCTTTTGATTTTTCTCCTGTATGAGCTGTGGCATTTAAAGCCAAGGAATAAGTATCTACTGTACAGTGGACATATTTAAGTTTTCCAAATTCAGTTATATGAGTTATATCAGTTTGCCAGATTACATTAGGCCGTAGGCCACGAGGATTGAATCCAGTCATGGGGCCTAAAGGAAGAAGGGGAGCATGTTGAGGACATTGTTTAACTATAATTTTAGCTTGATCCTTAGTAAGGCGGGGATATAAAGCTTTTAACATTTTTGCTGGCTGATGAAGGAGTTGGTGACTGCATAAAGGAGTCACAACATTTACTTGTTTGGTTAGATTATCTGTTTGTTGATTTAAGGAAGCTAATGGAGCAGGTAACCCAGTATGGGAGTGTATATGAGTGACAAAAACTGAGTGTTCTCTTTGGCGAATTTTAGTCCTCAGAGATAAGAATAACATCCCAATAGGTTCTCCTGGTTTATGTTGTAAAAATGCTGTTTCTAGTTTTAGGAGTGCCTGGGCAGCATATTCCGAATCTGTATAAATATTTAAATGTTGAGGAAAAAGCATGAAGCTCTGGAGGACAGCATAAAGTTCTGAATACTGGGAAGAAGCAACAACAGACATTTTCCAAGTATGAGAAACAGGCATTTCCCAAGTATGAGAAACGTTTTGTTTTGTTTGAAGTTGGTATAAAATAGCTGCGGCCTTTCCTTTGTTCGTCCCATCTGTAAACAGGATGCCTGCCTCTGGGAGAGGAGAGTGTGAAGTAATAGTGGGAAAGATAAACTTACTAATTTGAAATAATTTTAGAAGTTTTTAGGATGGATAATGAATGCCAATATCTCCAGCATAGTTTGCAAAGGCAAGTTGCCATGAAGGAGAAATTGAAGCTACATAATCAATTTCTTTTCAAGTAAGGGGTAGAATTATTTTATCAGGGTCTTTCCCCAAAACATGAAGAGTCCATAAACGGGCTTTCTGAATTAAAAGAATTATCATAGAATAATAAGATTTTATTTTCTTATTAAGATGATGGGGGAGGTGAATAAATTTTAATGGACAATTAGGCTCTTGAAATATAATAGCTAAAGGTTTTTCTATATTTGGAATTATAAGAATCTGAATATCTTATGAGGATTAACTCTATTTAATCTTATTTGATGAAGGGCTTTATTTACCAGTGTTAAGTTTTGTTTAGCATCTGTACTTAAATGTTTAAGAGAGTTAAGATCTGAGTCCCCTTCTAATAGATGGAAAGGAGGACTTTGTTATGGTAATAAGATGAAGAGAAGGCCTACACCAGTTTAAGTGTCCCATAAATTGTAATGGATTTAAAGTACAAGGATCTGGCAACTCTATTTTTGGGTGGTAGGGTATAATTGATTATCTAAGATGACATATCCCAAATAAGTATAAGGCCCATGTTTTTGAATTTTTTCTGAGGAAATATAAAGTTCATATTTTGTTAAAATAGTCATTAATTTAGTAGGCATAACTTCAGAAAAGTTGAATAGAAGGGTGAATAAGGAGAATATCATCCATATAATGAAAAACAATAACAGTAGGGAATTTCTTAAGTATTGGACTAATTATTTTATGCACATAAAATTGGCATATAGTAGGACTATTTTTCATTCCCTGAGGTAGGACATTCCATTTATATCTCTGCATGGGTTCAGAGTGATTGTTGACAGGGATAGTGAAAGCAAAATGCTCCCTATCCTAAGGATGTAAAGGAATAGAAAAGAAACAGTCCTTTATATCAATTATTATTGATATAAAGGCACAGCTGCAGGTGATGGAAGGCCAGGTGTAGCGATCCCATCTTTTTCATAGTCGCATTAACTTTTCTTAAGTCTTGTAAAAATCTCCATTTTCCGTGAGTTTTCTTTTGTATTACAAATATAGGTGTGTTCCGGGGGCTGTTAGAGGGCTCTAAGTGCCTTTATCTAATTGTTCCTGTATAAGACCCTGTAAATGAGGTAATTTATTACTAGAAATAGGCCATTGGTCTACCCAGACAGGGTCATCAGTTAACCATTTGAGTTTTATGGGCTCAGGTGGCAGAGCAATGGCCTTTAGAATTGGGGGTGTTGAATAAAAGGATTATTAATAGTATAAGACTGTTTAGAGGTATAGTCAGAATTTTTGGTACAGGCTGAGGAGAGAGACACCTGTAATTGTCCTAGCACATCTCTTCCCCAGAGGCTAGTGTTAATGCCTATGGTGATAAATGGCTGAAAAGTTCCACGGACCCCATCCAGGTCTTCCCACTGTAGGGGATGGAAAGGCTGGAGTGAGGAAATTGTTCCTCCTACCCCCAGGAGGGGGGGGCTTTTTGTGGGCCAGTGTGATGGCCAGTCCTCATGTCTAATAATTGATTGATCAGCCCCTGTATCTAACAGACCTCCTATAGCAATTCCCTGTACTATTAGGATCATTGTAGGCTTAAGGTGAGACATTACAGGGCGAGTCCATAATGCCCAGGGGGGGGTTACTCCCACTGAGGGGGAGGCTGTTGACCCTCTTGGTTGCAGGGCTGAGGGCTGCCCCATCTCTTGTTTAAAGTTTTATTATTTTTATTGAAGTAAGAACGGCAATCCCTAGCTCAATGGGAACCTTTTTGACATTTAGGGCATTTTTTATTTGGTTTAGGTCTCGAGCCTGAAGATGGGAGATCAGGTATAGGCTTGCAATTTATGGGAGGGCATCGTCTCACAAAATGACCCATTTTTCCACATTTAAAGCAAGGATCTTTCATTTGGGCAGCAAAAGCTTCTGCCAATGAAGTTGCCATCGTGCCAACCTGTGTTGAAACTGTGCCTATGTCCTGGGTTGCTGTTACCCACGAAGACAAATCTTGATTTTTTACTGGAGCAATTGCTGCTTTACATTCTTGAGTTGAGCCATCATAAGCAAGTTGTTTTATTAAAATCTGGGCAGCTTCTATGTGAGGAACCTTAGCCTCTACTGTTCACCGGACCCTAGCTAAGAATTCAGCCCATTGCTCCTGTGGCTTTTGTTTGAGATCAGCTAAGCTAGCTCTCGCTGTCTCACTATCCGGTGTGGATCTCCAGGCTCTCAAGGGGCAGAGGCGCACCTGATCAAAATATTGAGCTGGTGAAACCTTTTGTGCCTCAGCATCAGCATACTGACCTTCGCCCTTAAGCATGTCAGCTGTCACATCAACATTAGCTTGAGCATTTCTTGCTGCTTGCACAGTGCATTCATCGTAGTATTTAGACTTAAAAAGTAGCCATTGTCCTGGGAACAGGGCAGCCTGGGCAAGGTGTTTAAAGTCCCAAGCAGTGACTAATTTATGGCTAAGCTAATCAAAGATGGCCAAGGTAAAAGGTCCATGAATACCATTTTCTATCACTGCCTTGCGCATTGCTTTTAGCGTTTCAAAGCCAAAAGGACTATGCATTCTAAGTTCAGGGTTGTCAGCTACTGCAGGGCCAGCTGGGATGTGAATTGGAAAGAACTGAGGGGATGGATATGGCAAGGGAGCCAGAGGTTCTCTAGAGGAAGTATCTCCTGTGAGCAGATTTTGAAACATGGGAAGGAGAGATTCAGTCAGAAGCAGAGGACAAAGTATAAGAAACATATGCCATGGGGAATGCCGAGGGACAAGGGGACATGGGGAGAGATACTAAAGTGGGGGCCACCTCCCCCTCTCTAATAGAATTAGAGGCTAGTGGTTGCCTTTCCAGAGGCTGTGCCACAGCAGGAGGGAGCACAGGCAGCTTCACAGCACCCAGAGGAGGTGCTGGCAGCTGAGTAGCAGTCTGAGAAGGTTCCTGCTGTTGAGCTATTGTGGAGGGAGGACTGGTGGGGGGGAGCAGAGGTGGAGGTGGCTGGGCCACAGAGGGAAGTGGTTCCTCTTCTATTTGGAGACACTGGCAAAGAGCAGCCCAGAGAGGGAAAAAGAAGACAGGAACAGTCTTTCCCTGCTTTTGATAATTATGTACTGTCTCCTACTCTTTTCCAAGATTCCAAGTCAATAGTTCCCGCAGTAGGAAACCAAGGATTACATTCTATAGTAATATTTAAAAAGGCCTTAATCTGCATTTCTGTACATTTAATTCCTCTAGACTTTAGCATGCATTTAAGAATAGATTGGAAGTGAGACCGGTCGGGAGAGAGAGAATTATCCATATTTACAATTGCCCCTTACCTATTAACCAGCATGACAAGGGTATCCGATCAGCCGAAGGGGAGAGAATTGCTCTGTCCACAGTGAAGCAGAGGTCCAAGAATGTCCCTGTTTCAGGCACCAGTTGTGGGGACTCAGGTTTGCTTTGCTTAGCGGGGGACCTGCTGGTTTCAGGACAGAGGGTCTGATCGGCGACGGAGTCAAACTCTGGTACCTGTGTCTTCCCAACAGGATGATTTATTTTAGAATTCAGATGGTTTTTATACATTGCAAGGAACTAGCAGTCATGTGGATATGACAGACACATACAAAGATTTAGGGTACAAAGAAACAGGACATTTAGTCTGTTAGTTGGCACCAGAAGGATTCTTAAACTTTTACTCTAGGTTATCAATGCCCATCCAGTAATTTATTGGTCACAATGTTTTCTTTCTTAGAGCTAAAGGCATGGTGAACTTTTAGCTTTTATCTCAGGAGTAAACCTTTCACCTGGCCTAATCTCTTAGCCATGGATAGCTGAGTTATTTGTTTAGGACAAGCAGATAAGCTAAGGGTTGTTGACCAAGACGCTTTCCCACAGAGCAGGGAGCCTGCACTTTTATGACCAGCCCGGTTCCTCCTGCCAGCCCAACACTGTTCTGCAAGGCAGGGATTATCAGAGCCACTGTTTTCAGTGCCCCTCCCTTTTAACAGAGAATTCAGCCTGGACCTATACGTTTTAGGCTCACATCACCCTAGCGCCTGGCATCCTGGTTTCCTACAGATATATCCAGGCAGATGCATAGAGAGAACTGTAAGAAATCAGGGGTTTGGAGCTGTAGTGAGATAATTAGTTTACTAATACAATTACAGTTTGGTGTGTGTGTGTGTGTGTGTGTGTGTGTGTGTGTGTGCTTCTATCTGTCCCTCCCGTCCCCTTTGTGTGTGTGTTTGTGTGTGTGTGTGTGTGTGTGTTTTCATTTCTCTCGTATTGTGCTGGCCATGAGAAGCATTGTCATATTTTTCTTGTTGGGTTTGTGAGAAGAAAGGCATTTATAATGTAGGAAGTTTCTCTGATTGACTTTCAAAGACTGTCAAACAGAAACCATACCTGAGGAAAGACATTCTGAACAACTAGATTATCTGAGCCTCTCAATTCTACTTCCCTGTGAGGCTTATGTTATACCTTGCATCTCTGTGAGAAGAAACTCATCATGCTAGACAAAAATAAGTTGCAACATCTTCAGACTCCAGGCTACTGATCATAATAGAATACTGAGTTCCAGACCACTACCACTGAACCTCCATGGGACACCAGATTCCAAATCAGGTCATGGTAGACCAGGCTTTCCTGGTAGAACAGGAACTTTCCCTGTTTTCTGCTGAAACCAAGCTAAATATCTACTAATGTCCTTACCTGTCCAGAAAATTATGGCAGTACTTTCTCCTAGAAATTCCAATGGTGAGAATGGAGACTGGATCATCTGGATGTCACATTTGGCTTCTGAGATTGGTGAAAATTGAATCAAATTCCCACAAAATTAATCCTGTAATAAAATGATTTCTTAGAAAGATGAGAGGTCTCTGATGACATGTTTAGTAATATGAAATATTGATTTCATTACTAGGAAGCCAGAGTAGCAGAAGCCCTAGGAATTGAATGGAGGTACTCATGTCTATGCTGTGTCCAGAGTGGGAATAACTATTGAATAGAAAGTGAACAGTCTGTTAAGAAGTATTCAGAGCTCTCTTTACCACTGCGTAGAACTTCATTGTGTAAACATACCACATTTCGTATTCATTCATCAGTGTCAGTTGAGGGATATTTAGGTTATTTCTATTTTTAAGTTGAAATGATAGGACCTAACATACATGGAAGAATATCTGAAATCTGGTGTGGGGGCTATGGGAATGAGAAGAGAGTAGATCTAAATTTGATTAAGATATATTATATGAACTGTTCAAAAACTCTTTGAAAATTTGGGAAGAAAAGATAAGGAAAAAATGCTTTCATGCTCTCTTTGATACTTCTTCATGACTAGCAATTTTAATTGGTATTTGAAGATCAAATACTGATGTGAAAATAACACATTTTTTATGGTGAACAAAATGCCTTTGTGCACTCTAAAAAATAAAAATGAAGAAGTCCTGAGAGCATTGAGCTGCGCAAATACAAATCAGTAGTTTCTGGACATAGTTACAGGGCAGTTTTGTGTCAGTAACTCACCACAAGCCTCATGTCCCCTATCATTTCAGATCAGAACAGCACAGCACAGACGAATTTGCATAGGATGTGTTGTCTTTGGAAGCCAAGGAGCATCATCAGCCTAATGTATCAGTTGTATATTCATTTCTCTCATGTTCAAAACATGATAACCTTATTATGCTTCTCTATAAAGGCAGAGGCTCTCAGCAGAGGTACATTCTGAGAAAGTTCATGAAAGATTACGAGTTCATTTCATGGTTATCTCTGGATACTATTGTGGTGAAGTGGCTTTCTCTTTCCAATAATGCTTGGTTATCATTTTTTGAATACAAAATGAAGCAGAAACATATTAGTGATGTTTTATAATGGAGGGGATCTCACATGACTAATTCTTATCCAATAAACCAATGCCTTTCTCCATATATAATTACTTAATCCATTCATATAGTCTGTGTCTTTTGACTGGGGAGTTCAGTCCAT
>NW_008341762.1:36939-38270 GCF_000622305.1 Nannospalax galili
GACAGTAATCAAGATGAGATATGTAGGTGTAGCTGATTTTGAAGGAGATTAATCTAATAAACAAATTCATGCGTTATGTACAGCCATTTACTCATTATTAGTGAAAGATGCTCTTAATTAAAATCATACTTAATTATACTCAGAATGCTTGGAATGAAATTTTAAAAATCGGCATAAACTCATGGTTTACTTGGGTGGAGAATAATATCTGTCTATGTGTGAATATATGAGTCGATGGGCAGATTGAGAGATGACTGATGTACGGGTAGGCAGATAATTCCCTCTAGTATACAAGGAATTACTATGTAGTCCTCTAAGTAGTTATTGTTTCTAAGTATCATTCTTAATGAAAAGTAGCCATAAATTGTTGAATAATGCCTATGTCTAAATCTAGGATATACAAAATGAAAAATTAGCTTGACTCATCTTTTGTGTAAAAGAATATTCCCAAAATAAAAGAATCAGAGTAAAACAAAATAGTGGACAGCTTGATGAGGATACAGTTGGCCAAATTTGGTTGATTGATTAACACAATGATTAATCAAATTAATGTTATAACCCATTGAAGGAATTATTAATCATTGAATGAATGTTGATAGTTTAACAAGGAATTAGATCTTCACACAAATGTTATTAATTATATGGGAGAAAATAACAATGTAAAGGCAAATTGTGGCACATACCACCTTAATCTTCATCTACAACTGAAAATTTGTGCAACAGGCTGAAATGTGAGAAAGGCAGAATATCACTTCCTGATACTTATGTCCATTATGGCTGCATTATTTATACTTGAAATTAACATGTTGAAGTGTGAATGGTGTCCTTATAATAAGGGGAAAATGATGCAAAACCATAAAGTGAATCTTTTTGAAGACAAAGGACGATGGTTTCACAAATTAAGAAGAATGGCCATGGAGGGCCTAGCACTGCTGACATTGATCTCAAGCAGACAGATTCCTCAATGGTGAGAAAATGTGTTTCTGGTATTTATTGCATCCAGGCTGTTGTTCTTTATGATTGTAGTCCTAGCAAAGTAATAAACTGCCAAAGATGCATTTGCTGAGCTAAATCATGAAGGAATAAACAAATCCAAATTCTGTAAACTAGTGTACTATTATTACCCAAATACAAGATCTAGAAGCTCAGACATTGGACAATAATTCTGTACTGAAATTGTTCAATAAACACTCAGCAATACTAAATCATGGTCATGAATCTGGGCAGGATCATTTGTTACAAAAATATGGGAACTTTGATGGAATTTAAAATGAATCTGAGGTTTGTATGGAATTATTTACTAATGGGAAATGTTGATTTAAAGGACATCT
>NW_008341762.1:38429-40783 GCF_000622305.1 Nannospalax galili
AGGCTTAGTGAGTAATATAAGTATTAGGTAGTGATGGAACTTTAACAAGTGAATCTTATGGAAATTTGGTTAGTTTAGTGGGAGTTATTAATTAGAACATGGAAAATGTAGCAGTGACTGTATCATTGAAAAAATATCATTCCCTCCCCAAGCAGCAGTTAACTTTTAATACCTTTGCAGGGAGGGGTAGAAACTCATGGGTCCTTCCCCCACGCATACTTACAACTTCTGTGAGTTCATGAATGCAATTACAGTACAATGTCTGGATACAGCAGTCCAAAGAATGCCCCCCCACACCATTATCTGCTTCTGGTCCCTTTTCTGAAATATTACCTGAATTTTGGAAGAGGTGAAAGAGGTATGCCTATGTTAGTTACTTTGGGCTTTATTTAAAGATGATTAAGTTGTTGTGTATGAAATGCACAAAAGTTCAATTAAAATTTTACAAAAATAAAAAGAACCAAAAACCTCTGTTTATTTTTGGCTGCCAGTCAGAGGGTACTGTCCAGAAGGCAGCAGGAACTTGAGGCAGCTACGCACATTGCATCCAGACAGGAAGAAGGCCACAACGAATGCACATTGCTGTTCAACCCCCTTTTTCATTCATTCAGTACAGGATTCCAGTCCAAAGAATGGAGCTGACCACATTTAGGGTACAAATGAGTATTGACTACCTCTCATTGCACAAAGAATCTTTTATTATCAAGGCTTAAACAGAATTAATCCATGGTATAAACATTTAGAACTTATAGACATAAATATTCAGAAAACAGTTCAATGTATACAAGTCCATATAGCATAATAAAAATAATGACTTCCCCCTTTGGATCTAGGACCTCATCAATCGGTTATTTGAACTGAATTTATCAGGCATGAGTGGATAATGATGAGGCCAGAAGATGTCAGCAATTTAAATAAAAACTCTTAATGCCAGAAGTTGGATACCTCCTTATGAGCTATTAGGGAATCCCCCAAGGCCTTGAAATAATACAGGTTTCTGCCATTAATCTTGATTCCCCACAGTAACTTGATGGTAAATCACTATTATAGAAGGTACCACAAGATATTTGGTTGTAGGGCCTAGAGCAATCCAAATGGAGCTGAACTGGAACCTTTTGTACCAATGATTAAATATCATAGTATAGGAATGTTTTATAAAATACAACAGATGTGCCAGGCAATAGGTGTCCATTGATACAATAGTGGCAATGCAATAGAAAGCACTGGCTTTCCTTAGTGTAACACAGTCACTTCTAATGTGATTTGCCAGCGTAACCAAATCAGTGAGCTTCCGGCTTATTGAGAGACTGGTTGACTCATTGAAAGAATGCTAGAGGAGAGGCTGGAGAGATGGCTCCCTGGTTAAGAGCACTGGTTACTCTTTCAGAAGACCAGGGTTTAAATTCTAGCACCCACGTCGTGGCTAAGAACCAACCATACTCCAGTTCCAGGGTATCTGAAACCCTCTTCTGACCTCTGTAGACACTACATGACATGGGTGCACTTACCTACATGCAGGCATAACACTATTACACATACAATCAATTTAAATGTTTAAAAAAGTTTTAATTATAGAATGTATGTACTCAGATATTTCGTTACTGCAACAAGAACCAGAAGAGTATAACTTATAAGGATAAGTAATTTAGTGTATATATACGATGATGATAATATGTTTCCTCAAAGATATATCATATGTATCCTTCTCCAAAGACCAAAAGTAATAACAACTTTTACTCTGTCCAACATTAATAATTAGGGAAATGCAAATTAAAACCACTTTAAGATTTCATCTTACCCCAGTAAGACTGGCTAAGATCAAGAGAACAAAAGATACGAAATTCTGGAGAGGATGTGGGGAAAGGCGAATGCTCATCCGTTCTTGTGGGAATGCAAACTCGTGCAATCCCCTAAGGAAAGTAGTGTTAACTCTTAAAAAAATAAAAATAAACCTAGCATTTGACTTGGTTAAACCACTCCTTAGTATATACCCTGTGTTCCAGGGGTACTTTTTCTTCTGAGGGGCAAGGCCTGCCATAGAGAATTGGCTGCACAGAGTTAGCCAGGGAAGGAGGAACAATGAAGCCATCTTGGATAGAAGTGGCGTGGCTGGTGGGGGTGGTGGCCCTGGTGTCTGGCCCACGTGGATGCAAGAGGGGCCATTTACTGACCTGGGGTGAGACTGCAGTCAAAAGCTAAAGGAGACTGTTGGCTGGGTGAGGAAGAGATTTGAAATGGTGGCCTGGCCACTGAGCCACAGAGGAGAATGGGGTGTCAGTTGTTTGCCTTTTTGTGGAGCACTGGTATTTGCCTTTGTAAGTTACTTTATTTCCCCTACCCAGGATACAAACAAT
>NW_008341762.1:41093-49156 GCF_000622305.1 Nannospalax galili
TGTTCTCCCTCATATGTGGATCCTAGGACCAAATCCTTGTATGTGAGTGTATATCCAGATATAACTGCAGGAACAGGGTAAATAAAAGGAATTAGGAAAGTAAAGAGATAGAAAGAACCTGAAAGAGAAGAACAGTAGGAGGCAGGCATTCTTAGAGAAAATTGGATAAAAATAAGATTAAATGGGAGAGGGGAGGAAAGGTTATACAAGGAACTTTGAGGAAAAAGGGAAACAAGAATCTCAAGAGACCTGGGACTATAGCAAACTGATATAGTCAAGGGAGAAATGGGGAAAATTTAGACCCTTTAAATGTGGAAGCCATGGAGGGTTAGACAGGGAGAGAGAAAGTAGATACAAATAATTCCTAACTAGTTTTAAAAACAGAAGGAAACATATTAGTCCAACAGACTAAGGACAAATTACACATACATTATCTCTACATAAGTTCAAGTGTATAGCTAAAGGCTACATTACAAGGAACAGTGCAAGATAGGAGAAAACTTCCTTTGAGTTGTTGAAAAGGGTGGTCCAAGAGACCCCCCCAAATTACACAATATATTACCACAGCCCTTGATTGTCTCACAGAACTTAAAGGTAAAACCTTACTGTTGAAGACAGAACAAACACACTTGAGACACAGGATTTGGAACAATATGCATGGAACTGACCTGGAAGGCACTTCTTCTAAAGGCTAGCTTTCATACCTTTGGAGAGCACTATGAAGGTGCCAAGGGAAAATGTCAATCGGTGGTCCAACATCAGGTTCAAGATCAAAAAATCACATCAATGTCCAGAACAGCATACAACATTGGTGCAGTAGTGGCATTTTGTCTTGGGCGCAGTCAATAGCTGTGTAATTGGACTAAAATCCCACTCAATGTGAGGGAACTCAAGTGTGGTACTGTAAACATAATCAAATACACATGGCTGGAGAGGTCATACATCTTAGAAAAAAACCCAAGCTGTCACATGTAATGTAATAAGATGTCACTAATATAATTTCTTACTATGTACAAAATATGAAAGATAAGGGCTCAGTTTCATTCTTCTGCAGTTGGATATTGAGTTTTGCCAGCAACATTTGTTGAAGATGCTGTCTTACATCCATTGTGTGTTCTCAACACCTTTGTCAAATATCAGAGAGATGATATGTGTACTCATGTTTGAATTTTCTATTGTGTTCAATTAATCTGCATGTCTATCTTTATATAAGATGTTTTCATGACTGTGCTCTATAATATAATCTGAGATCTGGTATAAAAATTTCTGACATTGCTTTGGCAATCTGGGGTCTTTTGCAATTTTACATTAATTTGAGGATAATATTTTGCTAGTTCTGTGAAGAATGTCCTGGGTTTTTTTATTGATATTTTAAAGAATGTGTAGATTGCTTTTGGTAATATGGTCATTTTCACAATATTAATTTTACCAATCCAAGAGCATGGTAGTTATTTACATCTCCTAATATCTTCGGCTATCTATTTTTTAAAAAAAATTAAAATTTCCACTGTAGATATCTTTAATTTCTTTGGTTAGGTTTATTCCTAAATATTCCTTTGAGGTTACTGTGAATGGGAGGGTTTCCTTGAATGATATTTTATTGATTTTTATTTGTATATATAAAGGCTTTTGATTTTTGTATGTTGATTTTGTAGCCTACCACTTTACTGAAAGTATTAATCATTTCTAGCAGTTTTCTGTTGGGAATTTTGTGATCTGTTTTCCATTTCATTCACTCTACTTTGTCTTCTCCTGTTGCTTCCATTTGGCTTATTGAGATTTTCCATTCCATGTTCATTTTGGTTGGGTTTTCTTCATCAATATTTCTATCTATTCTGTGAATTACTTTTTCAAGTCCTGAATAGTTTTGTTATTTCACTCAGCTGCATATTTGTATTTTCTTGAGCTTAAATCATAAGTTTATGCCTGTCATCATTGACTTATTTGTGTTTTCTTTTACTTATTTCTTCATGTTTATGATTGTTCCGGAGATCTGAGGCAGAGGAATTGGAGTAGGCCTAGTTCTAAGGATAGCAGGGGACAGGGTGTGGGTGTTGTACATTGGAAGTGTTGAGCTGCAAGAGATTGGAATAGCACTGTTTCTTTTTTAATTGGGCTGCATCAATTTAGCTTTACTTACAAGGAATAGAAACTTAGAGTTCCTTTGTTAGCAGCAAGTAGCAATTATTTATCTAATAAGGAGGGAAAGAGGGAGAGGAAGAGGGTTAGGGAGAGAGGGAGGGAGGGAGAGAGGAAGGGAGGGAGGGACTGAGGGATGGAGGGAGAGAGAATAAAATGTGTATCAGACAGCAACCCCAGATGTGCTGCCGCTCTAGGAGCAAATGCTGTAACAGGGGTTCAAAAATGAAACCAAGGATTAGTCTCTGCTCAACCACTGAGCTCCATTTCCAGTCCAGTTAAGCATTCATTTTGTAAAATATATTTTAATTGAATTTATATTGGTTTCATACATCTTAATCGTGTTTGACATCCCACTTACTTCTCCACACTTGCCATAGCTCACCCACAGGACTTCATGCCTTTAGTCATATATGTTTAGGCCCGTTGAATCAAGTTTGTGTACCCAGATGCTCCTTGGTGTGAATTCATCAACCAGAGCATGTTCAATCTTTCTAGCATTACACCCTTAAAAATGATTAATTGTCACTCAAGCAGCAGTGCTTAGCTGCCAGTAGCTCCTTGCCAAAGTTGATACCTCCTGCTCATTTCCCCATTTATACTCTGCTTTTTGTCTAATTGAGTTTGTATGGGTCTTGTGCATGTTCTACTCATCTCCACTTCTTGTCAATATAGTGCTTGAAACACTTGCTAAAGCAGTAAGATGAGAAGAAAATTAAAGGAGTGTTATTTGGAAAAGGAGAAATTATCACTATTTGCAGATGATATAATAGTAAACATCAAAGATCCCAAAAACTTCAGCAGAAAACTGCTAGAGATGATTAATGTTTTCAGGACAGTGGCAGGTTATGAAATTAAATTACAAAAAGCACTAACCTTTCTATATACCAATAATGAGCAATCTGAAACCTTCCCAATTACAATAGTCTCAAAAAAATAACATATTTAGTAATAAACCTAGGCAAAGTCATTAACCATCTCCACCATGAAAATTTTAAGTCTTTAAAGAAGGAGGAAGGCCCCCGGGCAGTGGAAAGACTTACCGTGCTCATTGATTGGTACAATTAATATTGTGAAAATAACCATCTCACCAAAAGCAACATATAGATTCAAAGCACTGCTGACAAAAATCGCCATTATGTTCTACACACCTTAACAAACCATCCTAAAATGTATATGGAATCACAAAAGACCCTGGATATCCAAAGAAATCTTGGGAAAAACAGTAATGCTGTGTGTGTGGGGGGGACCTCTGGGTAACTAGATTTACCAGAAAGGCAGATAGGGGGTAATCGATGGGGGTGATTACAGCACAGTGCACAGTTGCAGGGATAGCAGAGTATGGAGGCTCTAGTGGGAGAGGAAGGCTGTCTACCTGACGAGTTTGTATTCATGCTCAGATGCCGAGGAGCTCAGAAGGTGGGTGACTGTAACCAGTGATAGTCATGTATATAGAGATTAGAAATGCATGTGAAAACGTCTCAATGTCAATAGGCTTGGAATGAATTTTTCTGTATGAAATTGTGTGTTTTGACAACGAAGTGGAGATCTTTTTTAAACGTTGGAACCTCATTTAATTTTATGTCTTATAGAGTTTATAATGAGTAAAAGATTATATAAGGGTAATAATTCATCTGTAAACCTAGAAATGTACAGCCAATTTTGAAAGAGATGTACCCTAGCTCAGAAAAATGTTATTGAATAGGTTAATGCTGTTGTAATGAAATGCTTCTTTTAATCAAAATAAAAAAAAAGAAATAAAGGTCTTCAACAAATGTGAAAAAAAATATTACAGAGCTACTGTTATAAAAACAGTTTGGTACTATCACAAAAACTAACATGAAGATCAATGGGACAAAAGAGAAGACCAAAACATGAGTGCATGCAGTATCAGCAATCTGATAACTGACAAAGGTGCTAAGAATCCACAATGGAGGCAAGATAGCATCTTTAACAAATGGTGCTGGCAAGAGTAGATCTCCACCTGTAGAAGAAATACATTGAACCCTTATCTTTGACCTTGCACAAAAGTCAAATAAAAATGGATGAAAGACCTCAATATAAAACATGAAAAACTAAAATTGCTAAAAGAAAACATAGGCATTACCCTATAAGATATATGTGTAGGACAGGACATTCTAAATTGAACATAAGTTGCTTAGGAATGAAGGTCAACAATCAAAAAGTGGGACCCCATTAAGCTACAAAATTTCTGAAAAGCAAAAGAAACAACCAAGGAAGTAAAGAGGAAACCCACTGAGTAGGAGAAAATTATTACCTGCTACACATTGAACAGAAGGTTAATACCCAGAATATACAAAACACTCAAAACACAAAGAAACAGGAAAATAAGTGACCCAATAAAAAGATGGACTAAGGACCTAAACAGAGAGTTCTCAACGAAAGAAATAAAAATGACTAAGAAATACCTTACAAACTACTCAACATCTTTAATAATTAGGAAAATACAGATCAAAACTCCTTTAAGATTCCATCTTATCCCAGTCAGATTGGCTAAGATCAAGAGAACAAATGACACCAAACACTGGAGAGGACGTGTAGAAATGGAAAAACTCATTTACTGCTGGTGGTAATGCAAACTTATGCAATCACTATGGAAAGCAGTGTGGAGAATTCTTGAAAAACTAAAAATAAATGTACCATATCATTTGGTTTTACTATTCCTTGTCATATACCCAAAGGACTCATCCTACCGTAGAGAAACCTGTACATCCATGTTTGGTTTGTTGCACTTTTTCTACAATAGTTAAGAAATGGACACAGTCTAATTATCTCTCAACTGAGGAATGGATAATGAAAATGTGGTACACTTACACAATGGAGTTCTACTTAACTGTAAGGAAAGATGAAATTATGAAATTCATAGGTAAATGGATAGAACTAGAAACTGTTATACTAAGTAAAGGAACACAGACACAGAAAACCAAGCAACATATGTTTTGCATATTTGAAGATTATAGCACTGATCCCTTATATGTTAGCATATATCCTAATGTAACAGCAGGGGCTTGGAAAATGAAAAGGAAACATTGAGGTAAATGGAAAGAAAGAGTTGTAATGTGGGGGTTAGGATACAGATGTCATCGGGGAGAGATGGGGGAAATAGGGATATTCAATTGGAAAGGGAAAAAGGGAAAGACACACAAGGAACCCTGGCGGTAAAGGGAAGAAGGAACTCAAACATGGAGAAAATAGGAGATAGTTATTATCAAGGGGAAAATGAGGGTAATGGGGACACTTAAACTGGGGTTGGAGAAGGGAGGTTAGACAGGGAGAGAGGAGAGAAAAATAAAGTTGACTGGGCATAATAAATCTGAGGGAAATGTATTAACTCATGACCCCCCCATTAAAAATACACAAACAATATCTGGACATTAGTGCATGTTATGTATTCCTGAAGGCTACATAACAAGAACAGAATGCCAGACAGGAGAAACTTCCCTTTGAATTGTTGGTCAGAGTAGTCCAAGAGACTCCCCAGATAACATGGGTTATTACCCCATCCCTTGATTACCTCCCAGAACTTGAAGGTTACACCATACTGCTGAAGTCAGCTGCTTTCTTATAAGAAACAAGATTTCTTGCCCAGGGTGACACTGCCCACCATTGGCTACACGTCCTACATCACTCAATAATAGTTTTAAATAATGCCCCACAGACATGTCCACTCACAAATTGGATTGAGGCAATTCTCAACTCTGTTTGTGTCAATTTCACAAAAACTAATCAGCACAGGTAGTGCTCAACAATAAAAAGGTACCTTTTGATTACTTAATACAAAATCTACTGCCTCATGAAGAATACTTAATAAGGTGGAATCCAGCATGAATTGTCAGAGAGGAGCCTATCAGTACAATTTACTGTCGATTAGAGAAATGCAGAGTGCTGGGACGGTTAAATTATTAACAATAGACCAATATTCATTTATTGGTGTCTTATTGCTTTGCCATCATTTGTGTATGCATTGAAAAGAACTTTTGTCTAGGCGCTGAAAAAAAATTCAGATTTTGAGAGCAGATTCCTAGTTATTTGTCTGAATTGTTAGTACAAATAAGCATCTAAAGACAGTTCCAGAAAACATAAAATTCCCACTCTAGTTGAAATTCCAATTTCCCAGTCTGGATATCAATTGTTGTTAGTCAGTCTTGGGAACAGAGTCTCTCAGCTACAGACAGGAAATTTTCAGGATAATCAGTATCAATGGGTTAATTGTCGATGAAAAGTATGGACAGACTATTCTTACATAAGTCATCAGGAAACTGGAGGTATCCCTGATTACCAAGTGGTCGACTAGGAAATTGTTTATCATTCATAATGTTACAATGATTTCCAACTCTAAGGCTTGTGATTTAAGTGAATACATCTGCTGGAGAGATGGTGAAAATCAACAGAGAGCTGAAAACTGTCCAATTTGGAGCTTTGAGGTAAAGCTACATACATAATCATCGGTTACATACACAATGATCAGTGCAAAATATTATTTTACTTACCCCTTGTAAACAAAGGGATAGAAATAAGGTAACATTGATAAGAAAGTGGTATACAAAAATACTGCTGAAGTTTGGAAAGTGTCTGAATTCTCTATACACATTCTGTCTGTATGCACAGGTCCTCTGTCTTACAAAGGGATCATAGCCAATTTGAACTGTGCAGATCAAAAACTCCCAATTCTTTTCCTCCGGTGATTAAGAGGTCATAAGTTTCTCATCTTTATTGCCCTTACCCTTATCTTTCTATTCATCAGGGACCTGCCTAACTCTTAGTCCCTTAATTCTGGATGCAAGATTATAAATGACTCTATGTTAGAAAGGGGACCCAAACTTTTGATGATGCTGACTTGGCTTCAGAGTAAGTATAGAGAAGCCAGTAAACTGAGGCATTTAGTAACATTAGTTATGAGTAAGTGCAACCATGAACAAAATATAGTGAACTGAGATGGGAATTAATGATGCTTATAACTTTCACTATACATGAGGGAAGAAAGTGACTTGAAGGGGAAAGATTATCTAATCAGAGCTGAAAAATGGACATGGAATATTGATGAGAACACGAGATAGAAAGCTCTGTGGAACCTGTATGGAAGAGGGCATGGTGAAGACCACTGACCAGGCAACTCCATGGGGGAGGGGGCATGAGTTTATTTGAGATCAAACAGACAGCTTGGCTGTCTCTGGGGGATCAGGGAAACAGCAGTGCAGAAACAGCAGCAAGCAGGGGAAGTCAAACATCTCATATAGGCAGTCACGTGGTTGGGTAACTTTTCATGATGTAGGCCTGGCAGTTCATCTCATGATTGGTTGGTCCATGACGGACCAGCAGGACTTGCCTGGGGCTAAATTTTAACTTGCCCATTGGGAATATTATGAGTTGAGCTGCTATTTTAGGAGCCTGCCATGAATCTAACATCCCAGCCTTTCGTTGATGATAAGGGGCAATGGTGGTCCTTCTTTAGCTACTTCCTGCTGGACAGGGATGTTGGCAAAGAGGGAGGTGGTCTCAAAAGTCGGAACATCAGTATGGAGTTCGGGGTTAGGTGGGCCGGTGGTGGTAGGAGACCAGAGTTAATTAAGAGCATCTGGTTCCTTGGCTGTCAGGGCATCTCATTGAGTCTGTCTTGAAATAAATTTCAAAATCAAAGTATAATTTATATTCTTAGGACAAGGGATATCAGTGGGCTGAGTAGGGGTAGGAGAAGTAAAGGCAAGAGTAGTTAGGCACAAATTTTTGGCAGGGAATCAGGAAAAGTCAGAACAGGGTGAATTTTCAACTCAGATTCTTGATGAGGGCTTCCAAATGCATCCATCTACTGGGTTTCTCCTCATTTTTCTTTTGGTTGCCATGGCTGGACTCAAGATTTGCTTTTCAGACACTTTGATGATTGTTGGAGTACCTAGAATGACAGT
>NW_008341762.1:49177-51675 GCF_000622305.1 Nannospalax galili
GAATTCCCTCCCAAATGACATGTAGACAGGGAGATAGAAGAAACTTAGACATCATTTAATTTGTAGATAAGAATAGATTTTTTTCTTTTGGACTTCAGAGTTGATTAGACCAGGAACTGAGGTCTGACACCTAAGCAGCATTTTCTTATTAAGAAAAAAATCATTAGTGAGAAAGTATCTAAAAAGCATCTTATATGAGCTGAAGCCTGATGTCTGGATGTTCAAACCTTTTGACTCTTAAAGAAATATGCCAATCATTTAATTCTTTGGTTATACTTTCCTTTTTGGTGTTTAAGACCATGAAGTTGGCACAAAAAACAAATTTAATTTTACTCTTAAAGTCACCTGAGGATCTGGTCTTCAGGGGCCACATGGGCCTTGGAGGAATCCTTGGCTCCTTAGGGCTTTGTTTTACCTCTTCCTTCTATATGAAAATAAGTCAAATGGAGGAAAAATTTCCTCTGTGTTGATCCTCCTCTTAGTAGACTTGATACTGGTTTGAGTCCATCTCATGGGGTCTCCATGGCCTCCCTGAACATGACAGGTGACTCATCATGGTTACAGGACATTTCAAGAGATCCTCCATTGTCCCCTGGAACATACTCGAACTTGGAGGTCAAGGAACAAAAATTGTTTTTGAGTCCCTCTGACCAGAGTAGTATAGGACAGAAAGTATAGATATTAAATACCCAAGAAGGTTAGTCACACCAATCTGGCACTTTTAATTATTAGGAAATATGTAGATAAACCAAGGGCAAAAATGAAACATTCTCAGGTAAACGTTGAGTAGACATATATTTTGTTCCTTAAACCAGTTGATTAAACTATGAGTTTGGAAATTTAAAGTTATCTATACAAAATTTCTGTCTTATACTTTATATATCATAACAAACATACACAGACCTTTCTCACCTTTATCAGTCTTTATCACTTACATAGACATATTCTCTTTTTTTGCTATTGTGGAAATACAGTCATCATAATCTTCATACACAAATCCTTGTAAATAAAATATGACATTTTTAAAAATTGTTCCATTTTCCTTTTTAAAACCATCAGAAATAATAACATTAAAGAATAACTTTCAATCTGCTGTGAGAATTTTCTTCCTGGGGATACTGAGCAATGATTATCATTTTCCTAAGATTCTAGTGTCAAACCAATGTTTGATTACATTTAAATTCTCCGTTGGGAGTCAAGTAATTTACTGAGTTTATTTACAGAGATTACTGAGAGATTACCGAGGTATATGGGTGACCTGACAGTAGTTGCACTGGAAAATCTTTACCCAGTATGGACATTAACTTTTCTAATAACCTCATGGACTAAGCTTTCTATTTTTAGCCTTCCCCAGATTACATAATTCAGTTCTTCCCAAATTCAGGAGATATTTGTAATTAGTTCAGAATTATATACTGCTGACTGGGAAGAATCTCTAGACATTCAGGTGAAGGTTCAATGACCATGCTTATCCCTCTTTAATGAAGGAACACAACTGTAAACAGGCCCAATTGTGATGTTCATTAACATATAGGAGAGCTGAAGTCATGAAAATGGCAGTTACTTGGCTCAGAAGAGTGTTATACAGCATCATCTTACTAAAAGAACATGGAATCCAAGTTACACACGTAAGATAATATAATGAGTTAATATTACTCATTTACATACTGTATTTTAAAAGTGCTTTTCATTTACAGATAAACCTTAGAGAAAACACAAAATCATTATATTTCTTACCTTATGTAGTTCAGAGAATGATCTACCAAAACCTTGCTTTAGCTTTTAAAGGACTGTAAATACTGGTAGAGAGAATCAATTGTTACATAGGAAAACATCATCAAGTTGAAGTTCACAACCTCCAGTATAATCATTTAAGGAAAACTGCTATAACCCTACTCTGAACTTTAATAAACTCTCTTAATAACATTTATAAACAAATTTAACATTTGTAGAGAGAATTTACCAAGCAATTAATATTTTACCTCATCTGTACATATGTGTATATATACACATACATACATATATGTAGTACACAGAGATGTACTTAAAATTAATTTATATATTTGAATAATAGGGACCATGTTGTAGAAAAGGATTAAAGAGATAACATTTTGGCCTGAAAAATATTTTTTTAATTTAAAGTTTTGATTTATGAGACTTTCCTGGAAGTCAATATGATGCCAAGTGAATTAATTTTATAATACATAAACACAGTTTGACAGCCTATCCATAGCTAGTTATTTATAAGATAGATTGTAATAACTACTATTTTGTAATTATGCCATTGAAAATATGTTTTTTTGTTATTTTTAAACCAAAATATCTTTGAAGAAGACAAACAAAATGAATACCTTAAAACACCTTGAAAGCAAACTAAAATCAAAAAAGGTATTTAACAAACAGGACTTTACACAACAGGCTTAGATGCTGTTTGTATAAGCAATTAGCATTTGAAAGTTTTGTGAAACACTTAATAGACCTGGAGACACTGTTTCACA
>NW_008341762.1:52329-53993 GCF_000622305.1 Nannospalax galili
TTAACATAATATAAATCAAAGGATATAGGAAAGTAAAAAAGGAAACATTAGCCCTTTAAGACAAGAATAAATAAAATCTACATAGTTCTGAAAATCATCCCATTTAGAAAGAGGTTAAAATAATGTTAAAATTTAAACTGCCATTGTGGAGCTCTGATATTACCTCCTTAGTCTGACATAAAAATGCATTGACCTTGCTGCAAGGCAATAGAGACTGTTGGATTAGGACATATGATTGAATGTCTGCAGTCCAGGGAATTACCAAGTGATTATGAACCTCTATAGCTCAGAAGTCCTGGTAAATTTCTGGGTTTTTCCATTTTGAATTATGTCAGGTGGTTGAAGTGAGATGATAGCAAGGTCACATGGGTCACCACCATTTTCAAAATGTTACTTTCAGAGACGAATACCAAGCCATGTGGCTATCCCCATATTGATGATGTCATAAACCAAGATAGAGATTGGGCCACATGGTTGCCTTCCTCTTTGTGAGGTCATCAGCCATGATGGCGATCAGGCCACATGGCCATTTAGTGAGCTCAACTCCATAACAAAATAACCCTATAACCCACCAGGATACAAACCTCATTGGATTCACATGCCTCACAGATTAAATGTGGACAGCAACCCTTTTACAATTAGAAACCACCCAGTTAAGTCAGATATATAGGCCCCAAAGAGAAAAGCAAAGCAAAGGAATCCATGGTCTAGAAACAAGGAAGTGAGACCATGTCTCTCACCAGCCAGCAACTGTGAATTCTAAGCAATGTCCTCTGGATCTCTTTATTCCTAGATGCATGCCTTTGCTGGAACAGAAACTCTGAAGGCAGCAGAAAAGATGGGGATCTATGTCCAGTACGTAAATCATTGGGTCATTGCTCTGAGAGCTTATGTCTTGCCAGAGCATGGCTTGATGACTTTTCATGTACACTGAAATTTAAAATGCTTAGATCTAGTTAGAATAGCAGTGGCCTCAAGTCTGAGCACTCTTTGCTTGGTGCCCTTCTGATGATTTTCTTTTCCCTCCAAAAATCCTGAGAAAAGGTTTAAGAAATAATTTCTCTTAAAACCTTGGTAATTGGCTTGCAGCCTCAAATGCCCTGAGGCAAGATAGCCAGATAGAGAAAATTTCACCTGCTGAATTCAGAGCCCCTGTAAAAATCTTCCATATGGTTAAAAAACTAAATAAGTTATTAGAATTGTGGGGTCCTTAGTGGTTGCCAAGATGATACAGGGAGAAAGAGCATCCCCTATAGGGTTTTCAGTCTCATTTATCAAAGAATTTACCCAACTGAAGCATTAGGAGAAAGCCATGAGACAATGCAGATTTACAACCTGAATGCAAGTCAGACACATGGTGCATGGACAGCCACATGGCAGGGAGAAGGAAGTTTTAGAGAAAATTAAGGAAATACAATATGCTGGGCAATCAAACGTGTTAACAAAAGCATGTTTTAAAAGGTTTATAAAGAAGAGAAATTATGCTTCTTTCAAAAATCTACAAAAGAAGGCTGGAGGAGAAAAAAGGAGAGGGATCTGGAGCATTTTTCCTGTACAAGGAATCCATAACTAGTCAGGGGGAGGAGGAAAGATAGGCTGAAGTAAAGGACAGAAGTAAAGCAGACCTAAAATTGTATCATCCCAAGCAAAGCAAGGAAGAAAGT
>NW_008341762.1:55253-57582 GCF_000622305.1 Nannospalax galili
AAAGTATCTATTCTCTAAGTCACTCCAATATTCCTGTATCAATATCTTGTCCACCTTTATAAAAACATGCTGCATAAGACTTTAATTTGCTCCTCAACTTATCACAAAGGATTTGTGGGAATTGCAGAAAGAAGAACCAGTGATGATCTTTGTGTTACTAATCTGTGCCAAATAAAAAGAGCTTGCAACCTTTGTTGCAGTTTCTAGGATTGTGGAATGGAGACAGACAAGGAAATGCTGAATCTGGAAGAAATAAAAATAGCACACTCTACATAAAGAATAGATAGATGTTGTCCTTTAGCTCCAAGGAGAAGAACATTCTCTGCTGCAAAATCTATACTGCTGCAGTAATAATCAGGACCCTTAGAGGCACTTAGCTATTCCTGAGTTGTGGAGATGAACCATTCTGTATCTGTGCTTATCTCTCAGGAGCCCTGTTCATTTGCATATGGTTAGAGCACATCCCATTTCTCTGAGGATTTCTTGAGAGGTTTTTCATATGCTGAGGAAGAGTCAGGTCCAATCAAGATGGAGAATGGACAAGGGTATCGTCACTCAGTTCCTGGGGCTGCTGATGCTCTGGCTTCCACTATGTTGTCTCAGAGACAGGATGCAATTAGTCTTAGAGACGGAGGCGCAGCAAGGAAAAATTTATTTACTGTTGCAACTGGGCCAAACTTTTTCTCCATGGGAACGGGAGATACATGGCCCTGAGTTAAAAGAGCAGAGTCCTTTTACAGGTCTCTTATGATCTTTTGCAAGCAACTAAGCTCACAACAAAAGCAGAAATATGCAGTTAGCAATTAAGAAGGCTTACACAAACTTTACACTATAACAGGACTTGACCATAAGTCAAAGTTTGCTGAGTTTTGTGAATACCCTTTGTAACATACAATTTTTTTGAGGAATATAAGCATTAAAATCCAGAAAAACAGTGTTTTCATTTAGCTAAAAGGTTGAACTACTGAATTACTTGTTTCACACACAATGCAGAAGAGAGAAACAGGGATGTAACAGGAGTCAATGAGGTCAGTAGGGTGCCAGACCCTAACATTCCTCACTCCTGTTTGAGAATCTTCAAATCCTTGAAGACCAATATTTAGTGAGGGGAAATTGGTCTTAATTGCTCATAGAACCATAAGTTTTGCAAAATTAACCTGCTGATTATTAAACTTGACAACTGTATTTAAAAGCCAAAAACAAAGGCAAGGACCAAAAATGAGAACAACCAGAAGGAAAAACATAGATCCTGCCAAGGCAGGCAAGAGAGTAGTTAACCAGGAGGACCAATGGAGCAAAGATCTCTATCATTTTTGATTACTTGTATGGCATAGATCTCTGCATTTATTGTTTTGTTTGACCAGTCTCAAGCTTTCCTTAATGACCTCAGAATGATTAGCATAGAAACACTATTGTTTATCAAGAACCACATATAAGACCCTCCTTTATTGTTTATCAACAGCCACATAAAACACGGTTGTTTATCAAGGGCCACATAAAAAGCCTCATTTTTATGGTTCTGGCATCTTTAATGTTAGAGATAAGCCCACTGGCAGACTCAAAGAATTTTTCAGCTTTCAGTTGAGAAAGAAACTGGTCTTTTGTTTTGTTTTGTTTTGGAGTCTTTACTTTAAAACTGTCTAATTTTTACCTTTTATATTACTACTTTGAAGATGTACCCCAATTTGCCCATGGGGAATTGGGATGCAGACTGTTCATGCTTCCTCCACGCTGAGTGGCATTTGTGGTTCCCCTTCAGTGGCTCTATCTAAAAGACTCTCAAATTACATAAGTTTTAACTGTAGGTAGAAAAGAAAGACCTTGACTAATGACTAGGAAATATGAAAGAAATGTAAAGGCAAGAACAGCTCGCATTACAAATTCTAGACAGGGAACCAGAAAAAATAAGAACAGGGCAAATTTTACATGTCCAAATTAAAATCCAATGAAATTTCTTGATGAGGGCTTCCAAAGCATTCATCTATTTAGTTCCTCCTCATTTTTCTTTTGGATGCTAAGGCTGGACTCGAGAGGCATAAACTCAGAATTTGTTTCCAGGCTCTCTGATAGCTTTTGGAGTGGCTGGAGTCAGTCTTCTAGATAGGGAGAGAAAATAAATTTGGGCATCATTTTAGAACAATAGAAGCTGTAGGTGGGTACTATAGTATTGGAGACCAAGATTGGTAGTCTTACACCTGAGCAGCATTTTCATCTTAAGAACAAAATCACTACTGAGAAGTAATTGTCTAAATAACATTTTTCCTAGTCTTAAGTCTAATTTCTGGGAAACACAATCCTTTAGACTCTTAAAGGAATATATTGATCACTT
>NW_008341762.1:59299-59752 GCF_000622305.1 Nannospalax galili
TTGGAAAATGTTTATTCTGTATGAAACATATCTAAACACAGAGATAAATTGAATCCTGGAGCAGAAGCAATCGTTTCTTAAAGTTAATTTATATTTTTAATAGGAACCATGTTGTAATTTAACAATTTCAGTTTCAAGAGAACTTACAAGTGAATTTGATATCTAGTAAAGCATTATTTAATAATTTTTCCCTTAGTGCTAAACGTAACTCTACATATTCCTATCAGTCTCATACAATAAGTACAGTGTTTAGACACAAGGTCATGACAAACCAGCTTCAAAACCAAGACCGATTACCTTGATGAAATTCTAATCAGATGTATATAAAAGAAAATCTTAAAAGCCAGACGTATTTTACATATATTTATACATACATATGCATATATACACATATATGAGAATCTTATCTCAAAAACGGCTCTGCTGAATAAAGCAGACGTATAGATGCTAGAC
>NW_008341762.1:61270-64564 GCF_000622305.1 Nannospalax galili
TAATAAATCACGTGTATTTTATTTAGGCATGCCAAAAATAAAGCAAAATAAAACCAATAATTTTGTGCACAATAAATGAATGAAAATAATAACTGAAGTGGCCAGTTTGTTTTGATGGAAACATATGAAGACAACGATCATAGACACATATGACAGAATTACTTGAGCTCTCAACACATGGGAAAACTTATATTCATGACATAATTCCACACAAACTAGGTGCACCCAAAACACAAAAATCAAGGAGTTCCTGTGAATGGCATAAGCAATTTTAAGGTCAAAAGAGCCTATAGATGGCCAGTAGAGACCAGGAATCTTCATCTAGTCCAGCTCACTGGAGGCCTTAGGCTTAAACCCCATGCCCTCAGCTCTCTTCATGAAATCAGAAAAGTAGTTAAGCATACAATCAAGAGGTGACAAGGTTTTAGAGGCAGATTGGCCCATGACGAGGGTTAGTACAGAGGCCTCACCAAAAATAAAACAAACACAAACAGACAAGATGAACCAGATTATTGCTGGGTCCAAATTTCCAAAAAGTGACCAAGTGTAGACCCAGCAACCAGATGGTCTTGGGGGAAATATTGCTGAGTCCAGCTTCCCTCCTAGAACCTGGCTGGTCCAGAACAGAAAGGGGTACCCCCAAAAGAACACAGTGATGCCTCTTGCTGCGCAGATGTGACCTAGTGACTGAGGAGGACAGGACTAACTGGGGCTGAGGAACGTCTCTCAGCCCATGTCCACTGACAGTTCATGCCTTTCGGGGCCACTCGACCATCTAGGTGGAACTTCCAAATGTTGTGGTCTCAGAGAAGGGATCCAATTAGTCTCAGAGACAGAGTTCCAGCCAGGAAAAATTTATATACAACTCCATTCGGGCCAAACTTTTTCTCCACAGGATTAGGAGATGAGTGGCCCGAGTTAAAACAACAAAGTCTTTTATAGGTCTTTTGTTCCAAATGTTCAGAGAAGGGATCCAATTAGTCTCAGAGACAGAGTTCCAGCCAGGAAAAATTTATATACAACTCCATTCGGGCCAAACTTTTTCTCCACAGGATTAGGAGATGAGTGGCCCGAGTTAAAAGTTAAAAGTCTTTTATAGGTCTTTTATGACCTTTTGCAAGCAAGTAAGCTCAGATCAGAAGCAGAAATGTGTGGTTAGCAATTTAGCAAGGTTTACAAAAATGTTACAGCATTACAGGACTTGACCACAAGTCAAGGTTTGCTGATTTTTGAGGATACGCTTGCAACATACAATTTTTCGAGGAATCCAAGCACTAAAACCCAGAAAAATAATTTCATTTAGCTAAAAGGTTGAACTACTGATTCACTTGTATCTCACACAATGCAGAAGGATGAAACAGGGAACTAACAGGAGTCAACTAGGTCATTAGTGCACCAGCCCCTAACACAGGTAAGGCATTTGAATTTTTTTCACATCATGGGGGTCAGTGCTTCTTCTCCGAGAAAAATTCTGTCATATTATGAAATTTATGGAGATTTGTCTTTAATTTCCATATTTATGTGTGAGATGTATCATCCAGTTGACCCAGGCTCCATCCTTACAGTCTGCATCTCTAGAAGACACAATCATGATCTCTTGCAAGTCTAGTGAGAACATAAAAAATTACTTAAGCTGCTAACAGCAGAAACCATAGGAGGATCCTCGGATCCTGATCTATGATACATCCACTTTGAAACCAGGAGTTTCATCGAGGTTCAGGGCAGTGGGTCTGGAACAGATTATGTTTTCACTATCAGCAATGTGAAGTCTGAAGATTCTGCAACTTATTACTGTCAGCAAGGGTATAACCCTTACCCAGTGATACACGTCACAACAAAAACTACACTGAGAAGCAGACTGTGAGATTTGGCTGCTCCAGCTGTTCTTCCAGGTGCCTCCTCCTGCTGACAGTATCTCTCAGATGTGACCATCTTTTCAAGATCCCTGGGAAATTTGGGTGAGGGACCCAGGGAGACTAGTATGCAGGTAACTGTCCACCTCCTCAGCACAATGGTTCAAACATGACCATGTCACCCATGAATTCTTAAGAACAGAAGTTTCTATGCCTCAGGCATATGAATGTAATACACTTGTGATGCATAAAGAAAAATAGAAGTCAACGTAAACTTGAGCAGGGGTGGTTTTAACTCAGGAAAATAGAGTACCAATATTATTTCTCAACTACCTTGTATGTTCTTGTATTCATGAAAATTAAATCTTTAAAATGGGATTCTCTGGTGCTACCATAGAGGGCTTCCTGCCAAGAAAACTGTAGGCTGCTTAGGCATGCTGTGCTCAGACCTGCTCAGGCAACTCAGCATTGTCTTGTGGTGTTGATAATACACCTCACAGTATGGTCCCTATTGCTGAATTTTCCAGAATATTCATGGTAAGGTGTTCTAGTTTCCTTTTTATTGTTGTGATAAACAACGCTGAACAAAAGCAATATGATGAATGAAAAGGGATCATTTACCTTGCATTTCCCGGGTTACAATCTATGACTAAGTAAACTCAGAGCAGGAATTTACAGCCAAAGAAATGTAGAACAAACCATAGAGAATGTTCCCTTCTGGCTTACTGAGGCTCACACGCAGCCTGGTTTTGTTTTGCTTTTTTTTCTTTAGCTACTTCATGGTGGACAAGGATGTTGGCAAAGAGGGACATTATCTCAAAAGGCTGGAAGGTTGGTCTGGAGTGCAGAATTAGGTGGGAGGGTGGTGTTAGGAGACCTGAAGAAAAATTCAGTTAAAAGCATCTGGTTCACTGACCATTGAGACATCTCATGGATTCTGTCCTGAAAGAAATTGAAAAGACAAGGAATGATCATTATTATGAAGGGGATGGATATCAGTGGGTTGAGGAGGGGAAGGAGAAGTAAGGCAAAAATAGACACAAATTCTAGGCAGAGAACCAGGCGAAGTCAGAACAGGGTGAATTTTCAACTCAGTTTGATGAGGGTGTCTAAGAGCATCTGTCTCCTGGGTTTCTCCTCATTTTTGTTTTGGATGCCAAGGCTGGACTGAAGATTTGCTCTTCATGCACTTTGATAGTTGTTGGAATGACTAGAATCACAATTTGATTTCCCTCCCAAATGACCTCTAGACAGGGAGAGAGAAGAAATTTAGCCATCATTTAATTTTTCGATAAGAATAGGTTTTTTTCTTTTGGTTACAGGTAGGGACTTCAGAGTTGATAAGACCAGGATTTGCAGTCTGACACCTGAGCAGCATTTTCTTATTTAAAACAAATCATTAGTGAGAAAGTGTCTAAATAGCATCTTATAGGAACTTAAG
>NW_008341763.1:0-450 GCF_000622305.1 Nannospalax galili
GAGTGAGGGTAGGACTAGGATAGGCTTTAGGGTTATGATTAGATTTACATTTATGGCTATGGTTCTGGATAGTGTTATGGTTAGGTTTGGTTCTAGGTTATATATTGAGGGTTACGGTTCAGGTTACAATTAGGGGTAGATTTAGCGTGAGGGTTATTGTAGGATTAGGCTTAATTTTAGGGTTAGGGCAAGGTTTATGGTTAAAACTTTGGTTACTGTTAGGTTTGGTTCTAGAGTATATAATTAGGGTTTGTATTATGGTTTTAGTTACGATTCGGGTTAGGTTTAAGATTAGGATTAGGGCTATGTGTATGTTTATGGATAGGGCAAGGTTTACTGTTAGTTATTAGCCTAACACTCATCCTAAGCCTATACCTATGCCTAGACCTAAACCTAAGGACAACCCTAAGCCTAAATCTAACCCTAGCTCTAACCATAAGCCTAAATTTA
>NW_008341764.1:0-1075 GCF_000622305.1 Nannospalax galili
AGAGGACAGTAGGTGTGGGGGAGCTGGAAGGGTGAATGAGACTGCGGGGAAACAAGGTGCAGTGAGCACAACCAAACTTGCCCAGGAAAACTGCTTTTTCCATGAGGCTTTGGGGCTGGACATGCCAGAGATGCAAAGGGAGGTGTGGACAAGAGGGAAGAATTGGGTTGGTCTAGATGGGAAGAATCAGGAAGCAGTAAGGAGTTTGGTCCCAGAGGTCAATCCAGAAATCTGACATGCCTGGAGAGGAAATATGCCAGTGCCCCTGCTAGGAAGTTGGATGGGGTGGGGAGCTGGTTGGGTTAATGAGGCTGGGGGAGTAAAGGTGCAGTGGGCACAGAAGCCAAACATACCCATTCAAGCTGCTGGCTCCAGGAAGCTGTGAGGCTGGGCTGTCTAGAGATGCAAAGGGATGTGGGGGATTAGAGGGAGGAATTGGATTGGTCTGGATGCAAAAGATCAGGAAGCATTGGGAAGTTTAGACCAGAAGGTCAGTCCAGAGGTCTTGGGTGCCAATAAAGGAAATGTGCCAGTCTCTCTTCTAGGAGGAGAGATGGGGTGGGGGAGCTGGGAGGGTGAATGAGGCTGGGGGAGGCAAGACACAGTGGGCACAGCAACCAAACTTACCCAGGCAAGCTGCTGGCTCCCACTTGCCAAGGTTTTAAAAGCCTTTTTTTTCTGAACATTTTCCCAGGCAGAGGGGATCAGAATTTTGATCTCAGACCATGTGGTTCTAAGGCGACTGCTTTTCTAACTAGATTTAACAATTTAAAATTTCACTTTATAAGACATGCTCCTGTGAGACATGCTCTCAGAACAAGAACATAGTGATTTATTTGATGAACAAAGCACCCTGTTTCTTCTGTTGCCTTCCTGAGTTTCCTTTCCAGCAAAGCTTCTACCTAGGAATGAAGAAATCCAGAGGATATTACTTAGAATTCACAGTTGCTGGCTTGTGAGAGACATGATCTCCCTTCCTTGGTTCCAGACATAGATTCCTTTACTTTGCTCTTCTATTTGTGGCATATATATACTTTCTCCTGTTATATCAAGTCTAACTTAACTGTGTGCTTTC
>NW_008341765.1:0-442 GCF_000622305.1 Nannospalax galili
TTGCAGAGGACCCGGGTTCGATTCCCAGCACCCACATGGCGGTTACAAACCATCCCTAACTACAGGTCTGGGGGAATCCAAAGCTCTCTTCTGACCTCCACGGCATTGCAGGACATGGGTGCACTCACACACATGCAGGCAATACACTCATACACATAAAATAAAAAATAAAATATTTTTTAAAAATTATTTGATGGCATGATGGTGCACACCTATAATCCCAGCATTTGGGGAAGGCAGGGACAGAGGATTGTGAATTTCCTGCCTATATTACAATTTGAGATTTGTGTCAAAAAAAACATAAACATTATTGGTGTTAAGACAATGAAGTAGGAGCTAGAGAGATGGTATAGGGATTAAGAGCACTGGCTACTCTTGCAGAGAACCCAGATTCAGTTCCCAGCACCCACATGATGCCCTCTTCTGACCTCCACAGCCATTG
>NW_008341766.1:0-1689 GCF_000622305.1 Nannospalax galili
ACTCAAAGGTCAAGTCTTAGACGTCATAAAAGTATTCATACTGGGGAAAAAGCCTATAGATGTGAAGAATGTGACAAGTGCTTTACCACAGCCTCACAACTTAGATGTCATAAAAGGACTCATACTGGGGAAAAACCCTACAGATGTGAAGAATGTGACAAGTGCTTTGCTGAAATGTCAAGTCTTAGAAGTCATAAATATATCCATACTGAGGAAAAACCCTACAAATGTGAAGAATGTGACAAGTATTTTACCAAAGCCTCTTATCTTAGATGTCATAAAAGGACTCATACTGGAGAGAAACCCTACAGATGTGAAGAATGTGACAAGTGCTTTACCAGGGCTTCCTATCTTAGAAATCATAAAAGCATTCATACTGGAGAGAAACCTTACAAATGTGAAGAATGTGGCAGGTCCTTTACTTTGCGCTCAACACTTAAGAGTCATTACAGAATTCATACTGGAGAAAAACCCTACAGGTGTGAAGAATGTGACAAGTGCTTTACCCAGGCCTCAAAACTTAGACGTCATCAAAATATTCATACTGGGGAGAAACCCTACAGATGTGAAGAATGTGACAGGTCCTTTAGCAATGGCTCAAGCCTTAGAAGTCATAAAAATATTCATACTGGGGAGAAACCCTATAAATGTCGAGAATGTGACAAGTGCTTTACTCAAAGGTCAAGTCTTAGAAGTCATAAAAATATTCATACTGGGGAGAAACCTTATAAATGTCGAGAATGTGACAAGTGCTTTACTCAAAGGTCAAATCTTAGAATTCATAAAAGAATTCATACTGGGGAAAAACCCTACAGATGTGAAGAATGTGACAAGTGCTTTACCCAGGCCTCCCATCTTAGATGTCATAAAAGGACTCATACTGGGGAAAAACCCTACAGATGTGAAGAATGTGACAAGTGCTTTACCGAGGCCTCACATCTTAAACGTCATAAAAGGACTCATACTGGGGAAAAACCCTACAAATGTGAAGAATGTGACAAGTGCTTTGCTGAAATGTCAAGTCTTAGAAGTCATAAATATATCCATACTGCGGAAAAACCCTACAAATGTGAAGAATGTGACAAGTATTTTACCAGTACCTCACATCTTAGATATCATAAAAGGACTCATACTGGAGAGAAACCCTACAGGTGCTTCATATCTTAGATATCATAAAAGGACTCATACTGGAGAGAAACCCTACAGATGTGAAGAATGTGGCAATTTCTTTACTGCGCGCTCATCACTTGAAACTCATTACAGAATTCATACTGGAGAGAAACCCTACAAATGTGAAGAATGTGACAAGTATTTTACCAGTGCTTCATATCTTAGATATCATAAAAGGACTCATACTGGAGAGAAACCCTACAGATGTGAAGAATGTGGCAAGTTCTTTAACCATGCCTCATATCTTAGATGGCATAAAAGGATTCATACTGGAGAGAAACCCAACAGATGTGAAGAATGTGGCAAGTTCTTTACTACGCGCTCATCACATGAGACTCATTACAGAATTCATACTGGAGAGAAACCCTACAGGTGTGAAGCATGTGACAGGGCCTTTACTTCTCTGTCACATTTAAGGTTTCATCAGAGAATTCATAGTGGAGAGAAACCCTACAAATGAAAAGGTGATGAGAATCCTGTACTTCAATTCTTAGAGAACATCAAAGAATGCATAATAAA
>NW_008341767.1:0-493 GCF_000622305.1 Nannospalax galili
TCAGTCTCAATACTATTCAAAAGTCAACAGACCAAAGATTCTTCTGAGACTCAGAAGCCTCTATAAAATCAAAAGACAAATGACATACTCCCAACATACAGTGGAACTGAATGCACATTACCATTCCAAAAGGGAGGAATGGAGACATAGTAAGGAAATACCAGACTAAAACAAGACTGAAAACCAGCAGGACAAACACCAAATCCAGTAGCTCCATGTCTGACTTCTGGGACTTTACTTCCAAAGGGCTTAGATGGCTCAGCCTCTCCAGCTTTGCTGCATGCAACATACATCTCTCTCTTGTGCTGGTACCATTCCCTGTATGTAGGTCTTGGCAGATGCCTCACTGTTGGGGACCCCTGTTGTGAAGTAGTAGTCTCTCCATGCCCGGACAGCCCATGGGCTCGGTTTCATATGCAGAAGACTTCTTTTTATCAGGGTACCTTCCTGGCATCTTTCTGACTCGTCTTTTGAAGTAGCCGCCACAGAAACA
>NW_008341768.1:0-280 GCF_000622305.1 Nannospalax galili
ATGTGAGAGCTTAGCTTCTGCTGCTACTGGTCCAGCCACCTCAAGCCACCATGGCTCCCTGCCATGACGGACTGTAGTTCCCCTGGAATTGTAAGCTCAAATAAAATCTTCTTTCTATAAATTGCTCTGGTGATTGTGTCTATCCCAGCAACAGAAAAGTGACTAGTACAGTAATTGGTACCAGGAATGGGGTGTTGACTGTGAAGAACCTGAACATGTGAGGTTTTGAAAAACTGTGGCACACTTTGGAAGTTTGGCCTACGAAAATCCTTGATTGCTA
>NW_008341769.1:0-475 GCF_000622305.1 Nannospalax galili
AGATTCTGGTTCTCTCTTTTGATTTTATATTGGAGTGGCCAGATTGCTTTTACCTTCAGGAGTTCCCACAGAGGCCCAAGTCAGATAAGGATCACATGCTCTCGGGCTTTCTTCTAAGGTGTGTATCTGTCCAGGAAAGATTTTGGCCTCAGGAATTTGGGGGTTGGACTGGCCTGGGAGCAGGGCCCAGGAAAGATGCTGGTCTCGGGCAGCTGGTAGCTGTGCCACCCTGAGATGCAAAGGGAGATGGGGGCCGGAAGAGGCCCCAAGGGCTCCTGGGGACTGCACTGAGGAACTGGGTTGGTCTGGGTGCAAAGGATCAGGAAGCCGCAAGGTCAGCCCTGGTGTCCAGGATAGAGGCTGGCAGATTGTACAGCCCAAAGGGAAGCAGAGGGAGGTGAGGGCAGGACCAGGCCCAGAGGGCGCCTGAGGAACTCGAGAAGGAACTGGGTCCATCTGGATGCAAGGGATCAGG
>NW_008341770.1:0-578 GCF_000622305.1 Nannospalax galili
CCATTCTAAGGTTCTAGTGTCAAACCAATTTTTGATTAAAGGTTTCCTTGGGAACAATGAATTTACTGAGCTTACTTACACAGATGACTGAGGGGTTGCTGAGGTGTATGCATGACCTGAGGGTATGCACACTGGAAAGCCTTTACCCAGCATATATCAAGCCTTTTCTTCCTAGCCTTCCTCAGATTATATAGTTTAGTCATCCCCAAATCCAGGACACCATGTGTTATTAGGGCCAAATTACATACAATTGGCTGGGAAGAGTGACTGGATAATCCGGTGAGGGTCCAATGACTGCTTGCCCCTCCCTTTAAGGAAGGTGCACAACTGTCAAAAAGCCCAATTGTGAAGATGCTTAGCAAGCAGGCACAGCTGAAGTTGTGATGATGGTAGTTATTTCATACAGAAGAGATTTCTGCAGAGCTCCATCTTATTAAAAGAACATGGAACTTAAAAGGATTTGGTGCTAGGATCCACAAATGAGGGAGAACGTATGTCATTTGTTTTCCTGAGTCTGTTACTTCACTTAGTATAACAATTTCTAGATCCATTTACCTGCAACTTTCATTATTTCATCT
>NW_008341771.1:0-301 GCF_000622305.1 Nannospalax galili
GTGCAGTCCCCAGGAGTCCTTGGGGCCTCTTCCCGCCCCATCCGCCTTTGCATTTCTGGGTGGGACAGCCACCAGCTGCCCTAGACCAGCATCTTTCCTGGGCCAGGCTCTCAGGCCAGTCCAACCCCCAAATTCCTGAGGCCAAAATCGTTCCTGGAGGGATCCAGACCTTAGGAGAAAGCCTGAAAACATTTGACCCTCATCTGAATTGGGCCTCTGTGGGAACTCCTGAAGGAAAAAGCATCCGGCGACTCCAATACAAAATCAAAAGAGAGAACTGGAAGCTTAGATGAACCAGCTT
>NW_008341773.1:0-813 GCF_000622305.1 Nannospalax galili
TCAGGAAATAGCAGAAGAAATTATGTGATCCACAATCCCCTTAAAAAGCTACTTTTTTGGATTCAACTTTAGAAAAGCAGGATTATGAGCTAGAAAATCAGTATATTAATTTAGAGGGAAAATGCTATTGTCAAATGATCAGTTGTGTTCATATTAGTCCTTTAGCATCCCAGGAAGGAAAATTATAGTAAGAACACTTTTATCCAGTGTATTAAGAGGGTATAGTTTGTTATAGTTTGTTAGCTATTTCATTTAGATGTTAGTTTAATAAAAATGTAAAATAAAAATTAAAATGTTATTGTACCACATACCTTTATCCAGATTCATCTACTTTTCATATTTTGGCTGATTTGATCTTGTTCTTTTCCTCCTTCTCTTTCCCCCCTTCCATTTTTCTCTCTCCTTCTCTTCCCCATACAACCTCTTCTCTCCCTCCTACTCTCTCTCTCTCTCTCTCTTGCTTACACAAAACACTTAAGTTAGAGATTTGACTGTAAATTAGAGGGTGCAAATTGTGTCCTTCAATTTATTTGTGTGTAGTTGCTAAGAAAAGGTTTTTCGCTTGAATTAATATGGCATAATAATCAAAATCAGGAAATATAACACTAATACAATTCTATCATCTAATTCACAGTCTTTTTTCAAGTTTAATCAATTATCCAAGTAATGTCCTGCATAGCTAATATTTCGTGGCTAATATTTCATAGCTAATATTCAGTTCATGACCATGCATCACATTAAGTTCTCATAGGAATTTGATCATCTCTAACCTGTAATACCTCCTCAGCATTTTGATTTATTAGTCTTGACATT
>NW_008341774.1:0-546 GCF_000622305.1 Nannospalax galili
TTATTCTTTACCTTAATTTGAGGGACTTCAAGAAGACACTTGTTTTTTTTTATGTTTTTTTTTCATACAGAAGAATTCATTCCAAGGCAATTGACATTGAGACTTTTTCACATGCATTTCTAATCTCTATATATATGACTATCACTGGTCACAGTTGCCCACCTTCTGAGCTCCTCGGCATCTGAGCATGAATACAAACTCGTCAGATAGACAGACTTCCTCTCCCACGAGAGGCTCGATATTCTGCCATCCCTGTCACTGTCCACTGTGTTGCCAGCACCCTCCTCCATTCTCCCCTGTCTGCCCTTCTGGTAAATCTAGTCAGCCAGAGGTCCCTGTTCCAGGAGGGTCAGCTGTTCCTCATCGACGGCAATCCATTGTCAGTATTCCTTTGGATAGAATTGGGGTCTGCTGTTCATTTTTCCTGTAGTATGTTGGGTTACTGTCTGGAAGAGCCTTTATCTATCCTGGCCAACAACTGGACTGGAGGTATCACCTGTCTGCCTTTGCTGTTTGTCGAGTAACTTTTAGTTATATATATATGTA
>NW_008341775.1:0-231 GCF_000622305.1 Nannospalax galili
AGGCTTTGGCTGTGTCTACTCTACAGGAGATTCAAACCCCATGTGGGTGCCAGAATAAAACCTTAAGTGGGTAGGGCAGGATCCTACTGACTAGCTTTACGGTCCTTGGGCAATAATTCATGAGACAAAATTCCTCTCTTTATTGATATCCATCTGAGAATAAGGACCCAGTTCCTTGGCTTCATTGCCAGTCAGGCTCTCTGCCTTTCAGACAACTGGCTGATTGGCTAA
>NW_008341776.1:0-686 GCF_000622305.1 Nannospalax galili
ACCCTATCTCAAAAAGACCAAAAAAAAAAAAAACCCAAAAAACAACAACAAAAAAACAAAAACAAAAAACTAACATGATCAAGCTAAAACCTGAAAATTTTGTCAATCATATAAAGGAGGTGACAACAGTTACCAACTACATAACTAGATGAAATATACATAAGACCACTGACAGAGTGTAGTAGTGTGTGGATATGTGTGCTTGTGGAGCACACATAATCACAAAAACCACCACAAGCACTGGCAATTTAAGAACAGAAAAAGACACAAACCAGCATTCTATAGAGGAAGGAATGCATACATGGCCAATGAATGAAGGGGGCTGGCAAGATGGTTCAGTAGGTAAAGGTACTTGCCACCAAGCCTGATAACCTGAGTTCAAGTCCTGGGATCTACATGGTGGAAGGAGAGAACTGACTCCTGCAAGCTGTCCTCTCTGAGTTCCATGTGCTTGCTATGACACATGGGAATCCAGGTATGTGTATGACCATACACAAACACATACACACAAATGTTTTAAAAAAAAAAACACGTGAGAAAGGTCAGGCATGGTGGTACATGCCTTTAATCCCTGCACTCAGGAGGCAGAGGCAGGCGGATCCCTGTGAGTTCAAGGCCAGCCTGGTCTACATAGTGAGTTCCAGGCCAGCTGGGGCTACAGGGAGACCGTGTCTCAAAAAGACCAA
>NW_008341776.1:2397-2792 GCF_000622305.1 Nannospalax galili
AACCCCAACAAAAGAAAAAAAAAAAAAAAAAGTAGCTACAATAAATAATCAACATGGGATTCAGAGGGAGGTCATTGCTGAGGGAGGCATGGAATGGGTAATTACAAGGGCAAACCCAGGTTATTGTCAAGATCCTAATTTTTATTTGAGGCGATAGCTTCCCAAGAGTTTATAAATAACCAAGTAGGGCCAGCAAGATGGCTCAGCAGGTAAAGGTGCTTGCTGCCAAGCCTGATGGACTAAGATCTCCAGAACTCAAATGGTAGGAGGAGAGAACTGACTCCTGCAAGTTGTCACCTGACCACACGTTCTGTCTCTGTCTCTGTCTCTGTCTCTCTCTGTCTCTCTCTCTCTCTCTCACACACACACACACACACACACACACGAGTGTAAAA
>NW_008341776.1:3487-6988 GCF_000622305.1 Nannospalax galili
TGTCCCCCTGCTCCACCTGCCCCACTCACATGGTCCCTGCCTTTACACAGGTGGCCACTGAGGTGGCCCTTGCTCTCCTGCTTCCTGCTCTGCCTTGAATGGCTAACTCCTACTCACTTTTTACCATGTAATTCCGTAGTAACCTCACTCTTAACCACCCAGGCTCATCCAGTGTAGACCCCAGGGCTCTGTACAACCCAGGATGTACCTCTATCCACACTTTAATCAGTGCACGAAAATTCTACTGGGCATTTATGGAGCTGCACCCCTCTCCCACACTAAATTCTCCAAGGCAGGGGTCCAGTTTGCTTTCTTTTACACAGCACTGGAATTGAGTTCAGGGCTTCACACATGCTAGGCAGCACTCCTCCACTGAGTTATATTCCCATCCCTCTGTTTATATTAAAAAATTGTCATATAGGGTTATCATTAAGTTGTTCAGGCTGGCCTTGACCTTGATATACACAGCCCAGCCAGCCTCCCAACTAGCTGGGGTGGCATGCCTATACCACTAGGCTTGGTCATTCACTGGACTGGTATGTATATGGTTACCTTCCTGCCCTTCTCCTGTGCACTGCTCACCAAGTGCTTCACCTCGATGGCATAGGCCTCAGGTGGGGTGGTCCTCCTGGTAAGGGCCCCGGTAGGTGTCTGGGAGAGGAGCCTGCAGGGGGTGACAGAGCCATGTCATCCAGGCTGAGGGTGGGCACTGACCTGTTGCCAATATGGGAAGTGCATACCATGTGGACCCATTCCTTCTGGCCATCCAGGTCCCAGAACTTGTAGGGGCTGATGTAGGGGCTGATGTCAATCAGGGAGCTCAGGTGACCATGATAAGCACTGGGGACAGAAGGATGGTGGGTTTAGGGGTGGCATGTACTCCCTGGAGTGGCCTTGACCACTGTCTACCACACTTGAAGACAACATTTCAAGAGGCTGATCTTTCTGGCCCAGTAACAAGTCTTTGGGCTGGGGATTAAGCGTAGGCCTTAAGGTGACTTTCTGCAATGCAAGTTGCCACATCACAATTCTAACTATTTGACCTCTCAGGTCTCAGGCATGACCAGATACTGAATGTGGGAGATAGAGCTGGAACCATCTGAATATTTCAGCATTGTAGCACCAACTTCCCTCCCCAGCAGCTGCTTTTACAGAATGGCAGGCTGAACACAGCACCTCCAGGGAGGTGTCACTGGGGCCTAGTCTTCTGCCTGCCATGCTACCTCCAATGACCAAGGTCCTTCTCCTTGCCTAAGGGTGACTAAGGCCAGAGCCTTGCTAACCTCTTACAAGCCCTTGGGTCCATGGTTCTGGACTGGCAGGGCTGTGAGTTGCACTTACTTGTCTAACACTACCACGTCCTGGTGTCCTGTGTAGCAGTGAGCCAGGCACAGGGCCAGGTCATTGGCTTCTGATCTGTGACAGAAAATGTGGGTATGACCTGGAATGCCATCTGAGGGCTCTCCACAGAGGACAAGAATTCTCAGGACGCCATTGGTCAGGCATTGCTTGCTCATGTGACAGGACCAGGGTGGAAGCAAGAGGTAAGACAGATATGCCCTGGTCGTCCTGAAACATACTCTGCTGTGTCTTGAAAGTCAAAAAACAAAGACATAGTCATAGGTTTTCTAAGTACTAGTACTGGATACAGGTTCTGGGGGAGCGGGAATGGAATGGAGGGTATTAGAGGCTAATGGTGTTGCCCTAAAATGAGCATACTGAAGCCTTGATCCCACTACTGTAGAATGGCCTATATGCCACTGAATTTGGAGATGAGGCCTTTAAAGAGGTAAGTAAAAAGGAGGCCCTCAGGGCAAGCTCCAGTCCAATCTGACTGGTGTCCTTATGAGTTCTGGATTCACAAGGAGACACTAGGGACGTGTGCACACAGATAGCAAGTCCTGTGAGGGTAGTGGGATGGCAGCCATGTGCAAGCCCAGGAGCAAGGCCTCAGGGGAAGCTGATTCTGCCAACTTTATGATGTGGGACTTCTACCTCCAGAACTGTGAGAAAATACATTTCTATTGCTCAAGCCCTTTAGTCTGGAGTCTTTTATTATGGCTACCCTGGCAACCAAGAGAGAGTGGGATCAGTGATACTCCTGCAAAGAAGTGACACCTTCCTAAGTCCCGAGGGAGAAGATTCCAGGCAGAGGAGGCCCTGATGGCTGCCTGGATGAGAGCAGCTGGTGGCCATGAGAATGGACAGAGAAATGTCCTGGAGGCATGACTGTGTGTATGGTTTTGCTCCTGCGCACACGCACGAGATGGTGTGTAAATGGCATATGCTGGGGGAATGGAGACAGGTTATCAGGGAGACCCAGTGCCATGATTTCAGAACAGGTGCTGGTAGAAGGCATTTTGTGACTGTCTTCAGATATGTGAAGCTTGAGATGATTGTCAAGTGACCACTCAGAACCTTAAGGTAAACATGTGGGAGGCATCTGGGTTCTTGATACAGATTTATGTTGCCATCACATGGATGATAAGCCGATAGGCCAGCTCACAGAGGAGAGGGCTTAGAGGGAAATCTCACCCAGGACCTGCCTCACAGGACAGAGGAAGAATCACCAAAGAGGGAAGCGGCCCAAGAAGCTGGTGGACACCAGAGCAGGGTATCCTGGAAGCAAGAAGAAAAGATGTCTTCAGAGAAAGTGTCAGCTCTGTCAACCTGCAGAGAAACAGACAAGAGAGCAGACTCACAGGATAAGGCAACATGAAGTCACTGGAGTCCACACGGAATGAACTTGGTGGGGTGAACCAAAAGGACAGGCCACTCCCTATGCCCTGCTCTTCCCAGTCTAGGCGTTTCCATTTCCTAGCCAGCCCCTTCCCTTCCTTCCTTCCCTCCCACTCACTCTCTTTTTATTTTGTGGTACTAGAGATGGAAGTGCCTTGTGCATCCTAGGCAAGCACTACCTGGTGGCCCCTTCCTTTGAACTGCTGCCTCATCTGTAAAATGAAGATTGTAAGTCTACTTCCTATAAATTATTCAGGGGGCTGAAGAATACAGCTTGTGAGTGGCAACGTCACTGTGTTCATTACTGTAATCCAAATACCACTACCTACCATATGTTGGAATGTGATTCTGTCATCGCTACTACTAGATGCAAGTGCCCAACACAAGTCACTTTTGTTCTCCTCCTCATGAAAACACCTTCCTAGTTAAAACCATCTGAAGACTTTCCAGTAGTCTTAGGATGAAAAGCAGCTTTTCACTTGGCTGATAAAACCCTTGGTGATGGGCCCTGGATCCCTCTGCAGTGTCACCTCTTCCTCTTTTGGTGCCTCAGGTACCTTCATGCCACTGGGCCTTTGTACAAGCTGTTCTAGGTGGTAAACAACCTTGACAGGGATACTTCCAGTGGAGTTGGCAGCCCCCTTCATTCCTTGTCCCTTAGCTGCCTCTTCATGGCCTGTAGCATCTACAGGGAGGCACCATCAGATCAGGCCTCATGATACCCTGTATTCTTTCTCCAGAAAATGACCCTTCAGTAATTTC
>NW_008341776.1:8673-14505 GCF_000622305.1 Nannospalax galili
AACCCAGCCTCTCAACCCCAGGGTCACCGTGGAACCAGATTCACAGCCTCAGCCTCCACTCCTGCCGACAAGGAGGTCAGATACTGACCGTGAGCCACATTGTTGATGCAGTCTATGTATTCTGGCCCTCGTTCATTGTACAGGTATTGCCCTCCGCTTCGAACAATCTTAACAGAATCCTCAGGAAAAAAACATTCAGCAGGAAGCGCTGTGGGGACAGGCGGGGAATGGGCAGCCATGTCTGAAGACCTGGAGTGGGGACTCCACTCCTCCCAGGCCTCCTTCACGTCTTCCCAGTTTCTGGCAAAGGACAAAAGCTTATAGCCAAGCAAAGCATGGCTTCCCTGACGCCAGCCTCCCCATTCCAAAGAACAAGATGGGGCAGGAAGTTGTAGAGGCCAAGTTGTTCAGCCCTGATCATTTCTGCACTTGCCCACATCAGGTCCTGGGGGCTCGGTGACAGGGGCTTTGGTATGGCTGCGTGAAAACGGGTACCCTCAGCCTGAGCATCCCTGGGTGTCCCAGTGGCCCCCGCTGCCCCTGGGGCTAGCTCCAGCTCAAAGCGACAGCCTCTCCCCCTTGCAGGTCAAGTGCAGACTCCCTCTCACTCTGCAGGGACAGGAATCCCGCCCTGGGCCAAAACTTTCGGCTCCACCCGGCTCCCTCTCAAGCCAGGCCCTGGTCCTCTGTGGGCTAGGTCTTCCCTGGTGGCCAGGGCTGGCCTCTTGGCTGAGGCTGGGAAGTCAGGGGCTCCTAGAGCGTGAGCGTGAGCGGTGTGCGTGTCTGCCCGCCGGGTACCTGAGCAACCGCTGTCTCAGGGCCAGAGTGGTGGCCTTGGCGAGGCGCTATCAGTTGGAGGGGAGCGGCCACGCGCACGGCCCCGCCCCCGCCGCGGGTTGTGGGCGGAGTTTGCGTCTCGGCCCCGCCCCCAAGAGCTCGCTTCCATTTGTGGTCAACGGTTTTATTCTCGCGTGTGGTTCTCTCCTTCACGGCGGCTGTGTGGGCTTCGTGCGCCCCTGTGGTTTCTCTCCCGGGAAAGTGTCTCCAGGTCCCCAGTTGAGCGGGATCTGGAACTCCAGCAGGTCATGGTCGGGCCAGTTGCTCCCTGTCCACCCCTAGCATAAGATGTGAGACACCCTGTTATCGGTATAGCTGGTATGCGGCAGGGGCAGCCCAGTAAGTTTGGTTGTCTCCACCCAGGAAGGGCCTAGGCCTTTCCAGTTCAGTGCAGGAGCAGCAATGACGGCAGGACAGCTCAGGGCCACTTCTGGGGCTGGTCACTGGCAGTTGCTGTTGGGTCCCTGCTAGGTAGGGTGAGCTGGAGATGTCACAATGCAGACTCTTGCAGGGAGTAGGCAGGATGAAGGTTGGGAAACTTTTGCGCCCTGGCATAGAGAGCAGCAAATTGGCCCAAGAAAGAAAGGGCGTTGTTTCCATGCACACAGTCCAGAGAGTGCACATCAATCAGCAAGGACCGACCACCGAGGGAGAAGAGGCCTCTGAGGGGCAGGGAGCTGAGAGAGCACAGGTACCCCCTTCTGGGGGGCGCTGGGACAAGGCCCTGGGCCCTCCCCATGGCTCATTTCTTCTCATCACCATAAAATTCTAAAACACAAAAGGCATTAAAGGACATCCTTATATTCTTCTATTTATGTTTTTATTGTGGTAAAATATACATGACAAGCTTTACCATTTTAAATATCTTTAAGAGCACAATTCAGTGGCGTTAGTACATTCCCATCCCTGCATCCAATCATCACCATCCATCACTTTTCATCTTCCAAATTGAGTGGAGTTTATTTCTAACTCTAAAACTGAACTGAATGATTTAGAGGATTCTTGCAAAGTTCCTCCCAAAATAACCAAGAAAATTAAATTGTTTGTGGCTTGTACTTTGTTTCTTGAAGGTGAATGCTCCTGAGAACCCGCGTGAGTGGAACTGTAGCCACTGGTTTCCCTAATATATTGGCTCCTCCTCTGTGGTAAAGACCCAGATGTTCATGCCTTGGCCTTTCAACTTTTTCTTTTCTCCTCTCCTCTCCTCTCCTCTCCTCTCCTCTCCTTCTGTCTCTTCCCTTCTCCTCCTCTCTTCTCTCCTCCCCTCTCCTCTCCTCCCCTCTCCTCTCTTCTCTCCTCCTTTCCCTCTCCCTCTCTCTGGGGTGCTGGGAGAAAAGGCTGCAGCCAGACCCAACTAACATCTCACCTGCTCCCTAGATGTCCAGGGTCAGGAGGCGGTACAATTGGCCAGTCCAGGCTGGGACATCTTCTGGACTTCACTGTCTTGCTTCTGAAGAAAGTCCTCCCCATCCTGCCCCTGGCCCTATGCAAAGCATCCTCTGTCCATTTTCTGGTGCCTAGCCTTCAAGGCAACACTGGAGGCCCAGAGGGCTTGCAATGAGAGGGAAGAAGTGGCCAAGCAAGACTTGAATTTGGGGCTGGGCCTGATGGTGCTCATCTAGAATCCCAACTCTTGACAAGCTGAGGCAAGATTGCAAGTGTGAAGACTGCCTGGGCTATAGATTGAGACCCTTTGTCAACAAGCAAACCACCCCCAGTTCCAAAGAAAACCCCTTAAACCCAGGATGGGTTTCTCAGCTGCATTCTCAGGGAGCAGATTCCCCACTGGGCAGGACAGCTCATGCATTTCAGATGTGTGCTAGCCTTTACTCTGTCCACTGGATGCCAGGAATCTCCCCCAAGCCTCTGAGGAAGGAACCCAGATAAGCCAGCTTCTCTCAGGCCTCAGAGCTGTCTCCACGGGGACAGTGGTCCTGGTGGTTAGCTTAGCTGTCATGCAACATTCCAGGCCTCCGGAAGTGTGCTCTACTCTTTCCAGAATTGTAAGTCTAACAGAGAACTGCCCTTTTGGCAGGGAGAACCAAGAGCCCTCAGTCCTTCATGCTTATCTGTTGAGGAAGCCCCCACCTTTACCCCTCAGTATCTCAGCTGGGTCCTTCGACAAGCCATTCTTCTGGAGCCTGTCTGGGGGACTGGGGGTGAAGGGGTTGGTCTGTACATCTTCAGCAAGGTTCACAAGCTATGAGGCCACAAGGGGGCAGCAACCGGCCAACAATGGCCCTGTGCCAGGGGATGGAGCAGTGGAAGGAACCCCCTGGGATGTCTGTCTGAGGAAGGGGGAACCTGTGACTTCTACCTCCATGAAGCTCTACCTGCTGTTATCCTGTGGTCATGGGGCTGCCCAGCAGATTCATGCCCTGCCAAGGGATTGTGAAGACAAATTAGATGACCTCCAAGTGCGGGTCCAGTCCCAAGCCTGTCACTCTAGCCTGGGCAGGTGCCTACTCATTCTGAGCCTCGGATTTCCCATCTATAAACTGGATATAAGGACACTGACTACAGCCCCTTTCTTCACAGGGCTGGTGAGGGGATCAAGTGAAGTTCCTGGGCAGAAGGAATGCACTGCTAACTGTAGAGTGCGATGGGCTTGGGAGGCTGTGCTGGATCTCCAAGTCAGGCACTGACACCAGTGGGTCCCACTAGTCACCACCACATCTGTCTTTTCTCACTTCTGGTTTCCCAGTCAGCTGACCAAGGGGTGTTGTCTGCCACCATTAGCAGAGGGTCAGAGGCAGGAACTTGACATATTCCTTCCATAATCCATGAGTGGCTGGAGCCTCTTCTGCTTAGCCAGGAGGCTATGCATATCAAACTTTCTGATGAGGCCAGCCATAGTGTGACCCTCATTAGATCTTAGTCCTTGGAGGAAGGAGGCCCAAGATATTGTCACCATGGGTCCCTTCTACATCTACAAGAAGAGCTTGGTTTTTCCATTTGTGAAAATAGGCACATTTGCTCTGAACCTCTCTCTTTGAGTTATTCTAAGGACCAGAGGGGTTAAGACATGGGCCTATTCTGCAGGACTGTGGTTATTACTTGGTCTTGGAGAAGGGGGAGGATGAGCCAGCCAGGGGGGTGCTTTGGGGTATTATCTTACTTGTCCTAGAATCTGTGCATTCCATAAGGTTAAGCCTCACTGAACCCTGACTGAGTTTTGAGTATTAGAGTCTCACGTTACAGAAAAGGTGGCAGGAAGCATTATGTAAGATGCTAGAACAAGGGCTGGGGATAGAGCGCAGTTGGTAGAGTGCGTGCCTACGCATTAGCTTACAGAAGGTCCTAGGTTTGACCCTCAGCACTGTATAATACAGGCATGGTGGTACACACCTGCAGTCTTAGCACTTGGGAGTAGAGGCAGGAGAATTGGAAGTTCAAGGTCATCCTTATGCCTATGCATTAGCTTACAGAAGGTCCTAGGTTTGACCCTCAGCACTGTATAATCCAGGCATGGTGGTACACACCTGCAATCTTAGCACTTGGGAGTAGAGGCAGGAGAATTGGAAGTTCAAGGTCATCCTTGGCTACACAGTGAGTTCAAGGCCAGCCAGCAAGGCTATATGGGGGAAAAAAGGGGGCTACAAGAAGTCTACTATTCCATATTTTTCTTTAAAATATGACATTGAGTCAAGCATTTTGGTGCATGTGTTTAATCCCAGCACTCAGGAGGCAGAGGCAGGCAGATCTCTGTGAGATAGAGACCAACCTGGTCTACATAGTGAGTTCCAGGACAGCTGGGGCTGCAGAGAGACCCTGTCTCAAAAAGAAAAAGACATTAATACTTTTCTCATTGAGAGGTGGGTCTGTTTTCCTCCCCTTAAATTGGGATGAGCCTTTGACTCTAGCAGGTGACACCATATGACTTTGAAAGTATGTCCTTATAAGGTGACACACCTTCCTGAGAATCCCATCTCCATGCTAGGAGGAAGTCCAGGCCATGTAGAAACCATAGGTAGGCAGGTGCAATGGCTATCAGGTCCTAGCTGTCAAGGGACTAACCACTACATGAGGGAGAATGGGAAAGAGACTCACTCAGCTGAGCCTATCAATCCGTAGAACTAAGAGAATCAACATTTTTTTTTTTTTTTTGGTCTTTTCAGACAGGGTCTCCCTGTAGCTCCAGCTGTCCTGGAACTCACTATGTAGACCAGGCTGGCCTTGAACTCACAGAGATCTGCCTGGCTCTGCCACCTGAGTGTTGGGATTAAAGGTGTGTGCCACCACGCCTGGCTGAGAATCAACATTTAAAGGAAACAAGTTTTGGGGCGCTGTTATGCAACAGTCCTTGCTAAGCACAATGGAAGGACACACAGGGGCTTAGTGCCATGAAGTGACTGGTCTCAGGACTTGGCTGGCAAGTGTGGAATGGATCTTGAGCCTGTGTCTATCTACCTCCTGATCTTGAACTCTGGTTTCTGGAATGGCTTTCTCAGAGGGAGACCCTTTCCCTCTCCAGCCAGAAACTGTCAGTATAAAACTCAGCCAGAGGTGCCCAGTGCTGTCTGCAAGGACAGGCACACCCAGACACACGTTTGTGATTTATTACACACAGCGATGCCATTACATAGAGAGGAGAGGCAAGACACAGAGATAGACCTGGTAGCTGGGAACCTTTGTCAGAGGTGGCAAAGCCTCTCCTCAGAGGGGAGGGGGCCCTGTTGCAGGTGCTCTGCTGAGGCCGGCTGTGGACCAGCCATGGGGTTCATGGCCTCTACAGCACTCACCAGAAAGCCCATTTCTGCCAAGCTGACCAGAATTCTGAGCAAGAGACCTGGGGTTAGTGAGACCTATCTCCTTAGGTGGGTAAAGCCCCTTTCTGTCCCTGTTCTAGGCAAGGTGGTAAGGAGACAGGAAGTAGCAGCCAGTGCACGAGAGCCTCTTTACCCCCTCAGTCAGAGGACACTGGACTGGCTATAGCTGGCTCCACACTGTGACATTCACAGCCTTTCCACTTCTCAAGGCCAGAGTCATGTTCTT
>NW_008341776.1:14995-15532 GCF_000622305.1 Nannospalax galili
ACAAACTTCCTCAGCCTGTCTGCTTTTCTGCCGGCTTCCTGTACGGATTGTCCTGGGGCTGGTTGGCATGCTCTCAAATGTTACAAGGCCATAGTTGGCATATCCCATAGAAGAAGATTAATATATTACTGTTTTGTTTTTACAAAAATTAAAAACGTCCACACGGGTCTGTACAGATTGGGAGCCATGTCTGGGGATCACTGGAAAAGAAAGAGACCGAAGGTGATGAAGGGGCCTAGAGAGGTCTTGTGGCCCCAGCCAGCAACCCCATCCTACCCATTTCTTCAGGAACAAGGGTGACCTCACCTTTCTGCCCAGGCCCCTCTCAGTAGCAGTTAGATGACCCTCAGGAAGCCTTGATGATTTTGCATTGGCTAGGCCAGGTGCCAACTGAGGCCCAGATGACCAACAAGGCAGATAACACACCTTAGCCAGGACGAAGCCCTAAGCCTAAGCCATGTGACAGCAGAGTCACAAACATTTTTGGGAAACCTGGCTATTCAGTGACTGTGTCAGATGGTTGTACAGAGACTCAGA
>NW_008341777.1:0-268 GCF_000622305.1 Nannospalax galili
TGATGACTCACTGGTTTATTGTTATGGCACACTGAGGAGTGTGATGTCAAATTGGACTATTTTGCAGACATATTGGAGCATTGTGATGGCACATGGAGAATGGTGATCCCACAATGGAATATTGTGATGAGACATTCGTTCATTGTGATGGCACACCGAACATTGTGATGGCACAATGTAGAACTGTGAATTCATAATAGAGCATTTTGATGATACGTTGGGTCACTGTGATGGCACATTGTAGCATTGTGATGTTACATGGAACATT
>NW_008341778.1:0-5040 GCF_000622305.1 Nannospalax galili
GTGCTATTTGCTCCTTAATTCTGATTTGTGAGAGCAGAGTTTTTCAGTTTTCGGGATTTAGCAAGGTCGTTGTTAGAAACAGCCGTAGTTTAGTATTTAAGTTATGTAAATATATTTCAATGTTTAAATTAAATACAAGGTACTCAATACACTCACCCACACAACCAACCCCTCACAAAGCTCTTCCTTTCTGGGTGACTATCAATATGTGCCCCCTCTGCCCCACCCCAAGGTATAGGGGAATCGAATCTGGCATCTCAAACATGACACATAGAGCTGTACCACGCCCCCAACCCCCAGACCAGGTTAATCAGGCCAGGTTATCTTCGGTGATTTTATTTATATATTTATGTATGTACATATGTATGTTTGTGTGTATGTATGTATGTATGTATTCATGTATTCGGAGACTCGGGGTGCTGTAGCTTGTGGTAAAGCACCCTGAGCAAAAGAACTTAGGGGAGGAAAGGGGTTATTTGGCTTCCAATCCCAGGTCACAGTCCCTTCTATCAGGAGAGTCGAGAAAGGAACGGAAGCAGCTAGCCCCAGCACACAGGCAAGAGCAGAGAAACAAAGTGAAATGGGGCCTCAGAAGGGAAGAAGTGCTACAGTGAAGTCTTCCTCACAAGGCAGAGGGTGGGAGAGGTGGGCATGAGCAGGTGCATCCATGCAAACAAGGTATGGAGCATGCAAAATTTGTCCCTAACCCTGTCTTGAAGAATTCACCAACACCCTCCCTCCATCGTGGGTGAGCACCACTTCTCTACCTACGAGGCACAGGTCACGTGACTCCACTCTGCCCAATCAGGAGAGTCCGTCCCACCAGGCCAGTCTGATTGGCTGAGTTCTGGGTGTATGGCCAATCAGGTCAGAGAGCATTTAAAGCGCAAAGCTCGAGGAGGGTTCTGAGACAGTTGGTGCCTGACTGGTGAGGGTGAAGGCTGTGCTTTTGCTTTCACTGCAAGGATGCCAGCAATTCGGACTGTGTAAAGCTTCACGATTTTGGAAGTGGATCTTCCTGGATTACCCTTCCAATACCTGGTACAGACTTGTTTCCACTACCTGCCATGACCGTGGTTCTCATCCTCCTTCACCCTGCTGTCTGTTTTACAAAGCTACTTTAATTGGATTTCCTGTCAGCGGCCCTTGTTCCTAGGGTCTGGAGAATCTGAGGCCTGTGAGAGTCTGGATTTTGGACCACCCGGGGCCCTTGCACCATACACTGAACCCTGTGGTGGCTCAGGCACCCAGGCCCAGGCCAGACCTTTTCAGGCAAACAGAACCCTGCCCACTTCCACATCCCGAGTAGGGCTCCCTTTATACTCAGGCTCCTCCAAACCTCCAGATTCTGCATGTGAGAGAAAACAGGTGATATGTGCTTTGTGGGACTGGCTTGTTACATGTAACACAATAATCTCCAGTTAATTCTATTTTCCATAAAATGATAAAATTCCCTTTTCTTCGTGTGTGTGTAATTTTAGTCCTGGGTTTTCTTAATATGCTATATTATTTATTGTTTTATATATTTCAGACTATCTTTGCATAAGCGATAAACACATCCTCATCATGAAATATTTTTAAGCAGATTATTATTATTATTATTATTATTATCATCGCCCAGAGTTAACTTTTACATTTAAAAAGTATTATGTGTTTGAGCCAGGCTTGTTGGCACACGCCCTTAATCCCAGCACTCGTGAGGCAGAGGCAGGTGGATCTCTGTGAGTTCAATCCCAGCCTGGTCTATATACTTAGTTCCAGGACAGCTGAGGCTACAGGGAGACCCTGTCTCAAAAAGACAGAAAAAAAAAAAAAGAATTATGTGTTTGGGTGTTTTCCCTGAATGTATGTAAGTGCATCATGTGTATACAAGATCCACAGAGCCCAGAAGATGGTATCAGATGCCCTGGAACTGGAGTTCCGAATGGTAAGCTGCCGTGTGGGTGCTTGGAACCGAGCCTCAGTGCTCTGCCAGAGCAGCCAGTGCTCTGAGCCATCTCTCTAGCTCCTCAGGCAAGTGCTCTGAGCCATCTCTCTAGCTCCTCAGTGATATTTGTCAATTTGTGCTTCCTTTTATTTCCTTAGATCGAGTAAGGTTTTGTCAATTTTCTTCATCCTTTCCAATAACCAAGGGTTTTGTTTCCTTGATCCATTGTGTTGTTTTTTTTTTACTAGTTTTTCATTATGTTCAACTCTGATTTTTATTGTTTTAGTTGTTTTTTTTTTTTTTACTAGTGTTTCATTATGTTCAACTCTGATTTTTATTGTTTTACCATCTACTGCTTTGGAGTTTAGTTTCTGCTTATTCTTTTTGACCTTGCTCATCAACATGAGGGTGTTTTCTTAATTGACGTATCTCTGATTTTTTTGCTGTAGGAATTTTGGTTCCAGTCTCTCCTCCTAGACCTGCTTTTAATTTTTAAGATCTAGCTTTGTGAGTTTGTGTTACGACGCAAATTCTCAAGCACGCCACAAGCAGAAGTGAGGAGGCAACAATGGAGCCATACCCGAAGACCAGCTCCTCTGAAGAGGATATCTTCACGGATCATTACTTGATCCTCAAGACCCTTGGCAAAGGCGGCTTTGCTGAGGTCAAACTGGCCCTCCACCGCCACACAGCGGTGCCAGTTGCTGTCAAGATCCTGGAAAAGGATGAGGACAATGCCTTCGAGGTCATGTCTGAAGTAGGTATCGCTAAGGCATTGGAGCGCCCAACCATTATCAAACTCTTCCATGTCATCGAAACCAGAGAACACACCTATTTGGTGATGGAACATGCTGCTGGGAGGGATCTGGTGGATCATATTCAAAAGGTGGGCTGTCTGCAAGAGAACAAAGCCCACCACATCTTCACACAGATGGCATGTGCAGTTAACTACTGCCATGAGAAAAGCATTGCACACAGGGATATTAAATTAGATAACATGCTGCTGGATGGCAAAGGACAAATCAAACTGTGTGACTTTGACCTGGCCATAAAAGTCACCTGTGGCCAGATGTTTAAGGGCTCCTCCGGCACCCTTGAGTATTGTGCTCCATCACTTTTCATGGACTAAGAATATGATGTATGTGCAAGTGACATCTCGAGCATGGGAGTGGTTTTGTATACAACGTTAACATACCGCTTCCCATTCAAAGCAGATACCTATTCACAGATGAAGGAGAACATGCTCAGTCCAAAGTACTCAATTCCATCCAAGCTCTCCCCGCACATTGTAAACCTCATCTTGCAATTGTTCACTGTTGACTCTAGGCAGAGGCCCACAATACATGACATCATGGGACACCAGTGGCTCAAGGACAGTGAAGAACTTTCAAAATTAGCATCTTCCTTAGAGATGTCCCCCAGCACCCCAAATCCCAGCATTGTCTTGACTATGTGGGACATGGGCTACCACCCTAAGGACATTAGAGACTCTTTACATGAAAAAAAATGTAATAATATCATGGCTGTTTACCTAATTTTAAAACATAAGTCACCTCAAGGCTATAACACCAACCGTCGGAATAAGCCCATGCAGCCTGGTGCTACTACGATCCCTGCAGGTCCTGTCATCTTCACTCTCCATAGGTGAATGAGAGAGTCCTCCCATGCCACCATCAACTTACTAACCATCAGCTGTATGATGAGAGTAAGGGTTCAGGAAAGCAGCAAAATCCACATAATCCCTGCCACACCGTGCTGCTAGCAGAAGGGCATGGACCCTCACAACCAAGGACCCCAGAGTGGTGCTGTGGCTGCTCAGCTCATAGAGAGCACTTCAGAAGGAAGTGCCATGACCTCCAAAGGTGTATCTTCAGTCAGTGGATCCTCAAAGGGTGTTACTGGAAACAATCTGAACTGGGGGGTGCCACAGGATGTAATCACCACCAAGAACAGCTCATGCATCCAGAACACACCATCTAAAGAGAACTGTAGAGAAGCCCCTCAAGGTGTGACCACCATAGGCTCAAATTCATGGACCCAGAAGTATGTCATTGAAAGAGTATTGTAGAGAACCCCACAGGGTGTGGACACCATAGGCACAAATTCATATCTCCAGAAAACACCAATTAAAGATAACTGTAGAGAAGCCCCTCAGGTGTGACCACCATAGGCACAAATTCATGCATGTGGAATACACCCTCTAAAGAGAACTGTACAGGAGCCCCTCAGGGTGTGACCACCATAGGCACAAATTCATGCACCTGGAATACACCATCTAAACAGAACTCTAGAGAAGCCCTCCAGGGTGTGACCACCATAGGCACAAATTCATGCACCCAGAATACACCATCTAAAGAGAACTCTTGGGAAGCCCCCCAGGCTGTGACCACCATAGGCACAATTTCATGCACCTAGAATACACCATCTAAAGAGAACTCTTAGGAAGCCCCCAACGGTGTGACCACCATAGGCACAAAGAGAAAGGAAAAGAGCTTATCCTTCTGGGAAACATCTGAAGAAAGGCTCACCAGTGCTCAGCCGCAGGACGTGATCACAGTCTCTCCCCGCTGGAAGAGGGTGAAGACGAGCGTGGTGAGCTGTGTGCAAAGCCTATGCTGCTGCCTGCGGGTCCCACAGGAAAGCCACATTTCCCAGAAGAAAATGGAGCCAGTGGAGGAAGGGGAGGGCAGAGCAGTCACACAAAACTAGGTAGGTGGGACAGCCACGACGCACCCCTGCATTTTTTTCCAGTTTTTTATTTATTTATTTATTTTAATTAAAAGAAGCATTTCATTACAACAGCATTAACCTATTCAATAACATTTTTCTGAGCTAGGGTACATCTCTTTCAAAATTGGCTGTACATTTCTAGGTTTACAGATGAATTATTACCCTTATATAATCTTTTACTCATTATAAACTCTATAAGACATAAAAGATCAGTTAGTGGGGCTAGCAGGATGACTCAGCAGTAAAGATACCTGCTACCATGCCTGATGACCTGAGTTCTATCCCCAGGACCCATGTGGTAGAAGAAGAGAATCAGCTCTCACAAGTTGTCCTCTAACTCCACACGTGGGCCATGACACGGGCACATACACATACACACACAC
>NW_008341778.1:6427-7877 GCF_000622305.1 Nannospalax galili
AAGCCAACTTTCTTGGCTGGGTCGTGCCTTTACGTTGGCCAGCCTCCCTCAGTCTCATTGCCCCCACATTGTAGAAAACCAAGGGAAACAAAGGTGGCAGAGGTGTGGCTTCAAGGGGCCTATGGAGTCAGTTGGGCTGGGTAGCATGTCTTCACTCTGACACTTTGGCCGCAAACCTTCGTAGAGGAACAGCTTGTGTTGAAGATGGTGCACATCTTACACCTGGAAGGCATGGCAGATGTCATCAGCCGGTCACTCCATCTACATTGGCTTTGAAAGCAATGTAGAGCCTTACATAGCTTAGCCCAGCCAAGAGACCAAGAGACACTGAGTAGCTTGCTCGTGGGGCTACAGTGGGTCTGGGTCAGCAGGTTTACTGCCAAGCCAGGCCTTTGATCCTGGTGCACTTTAAGGAAGCCAAGGCCTGGGGAAGGGGGAGCTGGGTGCTGTGGCCTCATCAGAAGTCCCAGGAGGGACATTCCAAGTGAATCCTAGGCTTTGGCACTGAGTGGTGGGCTCTGAAGGAGGGCGAGACTTGGAAATGTACAGAGGTGCTACCAGGAGGCTGGGTGAATTTCCTGTGGCATGACCATGTGCCCGCTGCTGAGGAGAGGGGGTGTTGCTACTTTTGGCCTGCTACTTGAGAGATGAGAGTCAGGTGAAGAAGGAGCCCACAAACGTGACACTCTCTGTCACTGTCTGCCTGCATATTTGCCACACTGCCAGAAGGAGCAGGTGTAGCCACTAGCAGCTAGTGTGCACCAGGCTCTTCATGCACATCATCCCAAGGTAGCCCACTGCTGTCCATATCACAGAGGAGGAAAGTGAGTCTCAGAGATGCTCTGTAGCATGTTCTTTGATATAAAAAATGTTCAGAAGAGTGTAAATGGCATGGCGAGGGGTGGCTGGCAGGTCCATTAGGACCTATCACTGCACATGGAACTGACAGAAGGGGGAGGTTTTCGACCAGGGCTTAATAGCCAGCAGTTCATGGGGTGGTAAAAGGTGGAAGTGGGGAGAACTGCATCCAGCAAGACCTGCATCCAGCATTGTCTGTAGGGTGGCAGTCTGGATGGTTTCCCGCAAGGCCTTAACACTAGCAGTGCTGTACTTGGGGTAGCAATGTGGGGAGGGGTGGAAACATGTTGAGCAGGGTCTGACACATATAGGGTGTAGGGCTACAGGAAGTGTGTAGTAACCTGATACCTAGCAGAATGGGCTTCTGTAAGTGTTTGAACTGGGTGGAAGTAGAATAGGTGTCCTACAGGGTCTGATACCTAGCAGTCCACGTGGGCCAGTGCGAGGTGGGGGACGTGAGGCGAATCTAGCAAGGACTTATATCCAGTAATGTATGTGGGGTGCTAGGGGCCAGCACAGCCTGACATGTAGATGTTTGTATGTGGTATTGACAGATGAATGTCTAGCCAGGCCTGATACCCAGCAGTGCATG
>NW_008341778.1:8422-12112 GCF_000622305.1 Nannospalax galili
TTGATGGCAGAATGGTGTCTAAGAGGACACTATTACCCTGCAGTATACATGGGCCGTTGCCAGGGATTAGTGTCCAGTAGGGCCTGTCAACTGGCAGTGCATTTCAGAGGGCAGCAGAGTGTAAGACTGTCAAGTAGGGTCTGATACCTACTGTGTATGTAGTGCCACTGGGGGCTGTTGGGGAACCCTGCTGTTAAGGTTGGCTCCTTTCTCAGCAGGGGCTTCCTGCCTGACTTACCTGGAAAGTGCCGCCAAGCAGGGATGCCTGACTTTTTGGAACGTGACCTTTAGCATAGTTACCTGGAGTAAAAACTACCTCCAGGTTTTTTCTATATGATAATCAGGCATTGCCCCATAGCCGGATGATAGGAGCCTACTGCCACATGTAAATAATGCATACTATGAGCACCTATCAGCTGAAGCATTGGTTGCTGCCTCCACACTATATTTTCCCTAAGCACCACTGAATAAAAGGAGCTGTTTCACTGAATCTGGAGCTGTTTCACTGAGTCTCACTTGAACACCAGCTAAAATTAACGTGCTGGTCTCTGCAGAGGCTGTGGACATTGTGAGGAATGTGGGGCTTTGTGCCAGCTTATCCATCTGTCTAGAACACTCCTATTTTATAGGTGCTTGAGCAGATATTGCAACATGTGGCTCATGGCTTCTTGACCTAGCAGCTTGCAATTCCCAGCCATGGTGCTGGTGATGCTATCCTGCTCCTCTCTCTGACAAGACTGGCATATGTTCCTGAAGTTCTAGAACCTGGCCTAGAGTCCCCAGAGTGGTCTACAAGACAGGGACATGCTGTTGAGAGTGACAGAACAATTTCTCCTTCAGCAACAAATTACTAAGTAGAGGCTTACCCTCTTCCCCCATATCTGGGGTCTTGGAAGAGGATCTCCTTGGGAGGCCCCTTCACAGTGCGGGGGGGGGTGTACTGTTGAAAACACTCCCTTTTGGCCCCGCTTGTATTTTCACAGTGCAGAAAGGTCATCCATACCTCTCTTCCCCCACAGATGCTCCAGGAAACCTACATGAGCAGATTAAGAATGTGTCACAGCAGAGCCTGAAGAAGTGAGCAAACATCTGTGATCCTCCAGGCACGATTACCAAGGAAAGACAGTGGCCCTGTACTACCATGAAGAGGGGATCTTGAGGTGATGCAGGTAGACCACTGTTTCCCTGATGGGCTTTCTCTGCCCTAAAGGATTTATCACCTGAAGAAGGCAAGGAACATTTGGGCATCATTTTGACAGTTCCCCTTGAACAAAGAAAGTATGTGGATTTTGTGCACAGACATTACACATATTTTTAGGTGGGTGGGTCCATTTTTGAGGATGCTCAGTTGTTGGAGTACACTATGTGCTTGAACATGTTCAGTGAAGAAGTTCAGTATTCTCCTGAGCATGTTAAGGTTAAGGTCATAAAATCCAAGTTGAAAAGATTTAATTGGTGGAAAGAAATGCCTATTGGCATACTCAGTTTGGGCAATGATTGTGAACATAGTTGAAGGGATACTTTGAAGATGTCTGCTCCAGAAGGTGGCTGACATCACAGTGGACACTGGGGTGTGTGTTGTCATCTCTGGGGTACAAGGCTCATGGGGAGCTTTGTGGGGTGTGGACAGCCATTTCTACTAGACCACATTCAAATACCATTAGGAAGCTATGTCTATGTCACTGACTGAAACTAGGAGCCCAATGCACTTATGACATGCCAGTGATGAGTTAATAAAAAAGAGAACAGAGCTTCACAGTTTGTTTCCCTTCAGGCCTTCACATCTGGCCTTCACATCTGGTCTGTTCCTTTGAACAGGTCTTGTAGGGATATCGACCTAGGCCTGAAAACCCCTTTTGTGATGGCTTCTGTTTGTCTTTTTCTCACTCTGTCAGAAGAGGGCCTCGTGTCAAGAGGCAGTGCCCAGCTAGTGGTCAGAGGGTTCACTACTGACCCCTCTTTGCTTTTCATGGGCAAACGGCACTCAAATATGATGGCACATGTCCATTCCCAAGTCTGACCCTCCTTTCTCTGCATGGAGTCTCCCCACTTATAGAGGACAAATACCATTTAGCTGCACTAACTGGCCTGTGTATTTTTCAGGTTTCTGTTATTGAAGAACACACTGTTCTTTTGGTAGAGAGAGGAGGTTAGTTCCCAGAGGGAGTGACAAACTGACCCCCAAATAGGACATAAAGAGTAACAGTTGGGCCTCCCCAGGGGCCTGAAACAGGTGACCTCACCACTGATTGGCAGTAGTTGACTCCAGATAGGATAGCTCCTAGCTCTTACAACAGGTTGCAAAGATGGCAGTGGTCTATGAAACACGATGTCAAGAGCAACGAGTGGCAGTGATCAGCTGGTGAGGACAGTTTAATTGACTGCAGGGGCTTCCTGGCCTGTGGCACATACATAGAATGCTGTTACCTTTTCCTCACCAACTTTTTCAACTTTGGGGACACTTAAATTCCTATATGTATTCTTATACCTTATCTACTCATAACTGAATTCTGGGCAAAGTGGGATTTCAAGAAAAGTATGCACATTTCCTGGAAGTGCTCACTCTTGGGAAGTCTCAAGGGATGGAATTACAGGAAGAGGAGAAATAAAGGCCCATGTCTGGTATTATCAAGACCATTATTGCTTGTCTTGGGCCACTTTTTTGCTAAAGAGTGTATATTTCATTTTAAAAAAAATTATTATATTTATTTCATGTGTATGTGTGTATTGCCTGCATGTGGATAAGTGCACCCGTGTTGTGCAAGGCCTGCAGAGGTCATAAGAGGCTGTTGGGTCCCCTGGGACTGGAGTTATGGACAGTTGTTGGCTGTTATGTGGGTGCTGGGATTTGAACCCGGGTCTTCTGCAAGAACAAGTGTTCTCAACTGCTGAGCCATCTCTCCAGCCCCTATTTCTAGGAGCTGGTGCCCCACAGAAACGCAAAGGATCCGTGAGTATCCCTCCTCCCCTTCAGGAGGGTAATCTAATCTCTTCCTCTCTTCTAAAATTTCCTCCTTTCCCTTTCTGGTCTAGAAGTCTTCGCGAGGGACCGCCAGGGCCAGGGAGACAATTGATGCCTTCTGGCCAGGGCTACCCCCTGGTGTTGGCTAAAGGTCTTTCTGATCCCCTAGGAGGACCCCGACAGCCTGTTCAGGTGTGGACAAAGACCTCTATCTAGACATCTTTAATATCAAAAAAAAAAAAAAACTGGTACCGCATTGGCCAGTAAGGACCATCAGGGTGGCCACCAGCCTCTGAAATTTGTGGGCAGGTCTTGTGACTGGGAGCCACTGCGATCCCCTGAAAAATTAATTTCAGGAATGTCGCTTTAGAAACCATCACTTCCTTACTTTTCTATCTGAACACTGTTAGAGAAAAATCCCCAAAAAAGTTCCAGGGATTTCCACCTAAGCCTTAGAGTCAGGCAGAATTCCTCCAGCCAGCTCTCTCTCTGCTCTCAAGCATTCAGGGAAGCAGGTAAAAGTGAGGTCAGTGAAAATTCAAATTAGCTAGTCCCTGCCGAACACTTAGGAATTCAGGGTGGTTCGTGGTTAGACAAAAGATTTTTTCTATCTGAATACTGCTAGAGAAAAAATCCCTAAAGTCCTAAGCTTTAGAGTCAGGCAGATTTTTCTAAGCCAGCTCTGTTATCCTGCCTCAGAGCATTTGAGCCACACCTACACCTGTTCA
>NW_008341779.1:0-501 GCF_000622305.1 Nannospalax galili
GGTCCAGCGGCCGGTGGAACTCGCATATTGAGGAAAGTGCACTGGTGAAATAAGGGTGGGACCAGGCTGGACAAAGCTCCAGCAGCAGAGAGCCACGGAAGACGCAGGGAAGCAGCAGAGAAGCTGAGACCTGCTGCCACAACAGAGACGCAGAGCCGCAGTGCTGCGAGACCTTCAGCACCTCAAGCAGCGGACAGCGACGCTCGACTGAGAACAGAGAAGCTGATCCCCGCGGAACTCGCTGCCTTCCAGGGCGCGTGCAGGGGACCGATCCCCACGGGACCGCACGCCCCATATCTGGCGCCCAATGTGGGGCCTCTGAACCTCGTGCCAGCTAGGAGCTGGTGCCCACGGAAACGCAGGATTCGTGAGTATCCCTCCCCCACAAGAAGGGTAATAAAAATCTCTTCCAATTTCCTCCTTTTGTTTCCGGTCTGACGTCTTCGCGTAGAACCGCTAGGGACAGAGAGACAACTGAGGCTTCCTGGTCAGGGCTACTCC
>NW_008341780.1:0-421 GCF_000622305.1 Nannospalax galili
ACCGTGTTTTCATATTGAGCCTTATGTTGTCACATTGGAGCCTTGTGATGTAAAAATGGAACATTGTGAAGTAATATTGTAACACTTTGATGGCACCATGGAGCATTGTGATGTCACATTGGGGTTTTTTTAAGGGGACATTGAGCACCGTGTTTGCATTTTAAGCATGGTGATGACACAATGGGTCCAGTGATAACACAATTTTGCATAGTGATGTTACAATGAGCAATGTGATGTCTCAATGGAACATTATGAAGTCCTATGGTAATAGCGTGATGGCATGCGGGAGCATCGTAATGTCAAAATGGGATATTTTGAAGTCATATTGCAACATTGTGATGGCACATTGGAGCAATATAATGGCACATGGGGCGATAGTGTTGGCACATTGGAGCACTGTGATGTCACATAGGAGCATTGT
>NW_008341780.1:3021-5883 GCF_000622305.1 Nannospalax galili
ATATTGAGCATGGGGATGACACCATGGATCATTGTAAGGACACAATGGAACATTGTGATTGCACAATGGAATATTGTAGAGTCATATCACAACATTGTAATGGCGCCTTGGAACAATATAATAGCATTTGGGGCCATAGTGTCAGCACATTGCAGCTTTGTGATATCACATTGGAGCATTGTGATGTCACATTGGGGGATTGTGATGGCATATGGGGCCATAGTGTTGGCACATTGGAGCATTGTGATGTCACATTGGAGCATTTTGAGACACATTGGAGGCTTGTGATGTCACATTGGGGCATTGAAGGGGACATTGAGCACTGCCTGCATATTGAACATATGATGACACAATGGATCATTGTAATGACACAATTGCCATTTGTAATGGCATGAAGAGCATTGCGATGGCAAAATAGAATATTGGGAATTCACATTGTAACATGTTCATGGCACACTGGAGCAATATAATGGCACATGGGACCATAATGTTGGCACGTTGGAGCATTTTGATGTAACAGTGGAGCATTGTGATGACACATGAGAGCATTCTGATGTCACGTTGGTTGATTGTGAGGGACACTGAGCACTATGTTTGGATGTTGAGCATGGTGAGGAAACAATGGACCACTGTAATGACACAATCGCGAATTGTGATGGCACATAGAGCATTGTGGTGGTACAATGGAACATTTTGAAGTCATATTGTAATATTGTTATGGCACATTGGTGTATTGTGATGGCACAATGAGCATTGTGATGACACATTTGAGCATTGTGATGACACAAGGGAGCTTTGTGATGTCACATTGGGGGATTGTGAGGGTACATTGAGTGCCGTGTTTGCATGTTGGGCATGGTGATGATGCAATGGATAATTGTAATGACACAATTGGGCATTGTGATGGCAAAATGGGCATTGTGATGGAGCAATTGAACATCGTGAAGTCATATTGTAACATTGTGATGGGTACATTGGTGCAATATAATGGCACATGGTGGCATAGTGTTGGCACAATGGAGCACTGCGATGTCACATTGTAGCATTGCGATGACATATTGGAGCACTGTGACGTCACCTTGGGGGATTGTGAGGAGACACTGAGAATGGTGTTAGCATATTTAGCATGTTGAGGACACAATGAACCATTGTAGTGACACAATGGCACATTGTGATGGCACAATGAGCATTGTGTTTGCACAAGTGAACGTTGTGAAGTCATATTGTAACATTATCATGTCACATTGGATCAGCATAATGGCACATGGGGCCATAGTGTTGGCACATTGGAACATTGTGATGTCACTTTGGAGAATTGTGATGACACAATGGAGAACTGTGATGTCATATTGGGGAATGTGAGGGGACATTGAGCACCGTGGTAGCATTTTTAACGTGGTGATAACACAACACACCATTGTATTGACACAATGGTGCCTTGTGATGTCAAAATGAGAATAGTGATGGCACATAGAGGATTGTGATGCTAAAATGGAAAAATTTCAAGTCAAATTGTAACATTGTTATGGCACATTGCTTTATTGTGATGGCACAATGAGCATTGTGATGCCACATTTGAGCACTGTGATGACATACTGGAGCATTGTGATGTCACATTGGGGGATTGTGAGGGGACATTTAGCGCCGTGTTTGCATGTTAAGCATTGGGATGACACAATGGATCATTGTAATGACACAATGGCACATTGAAATAGCACAATGAGCATTGTGATGCAAAATAGAATATTTTGTAGTCATATTTTAACATTGTGATGGTATATTGGAGCACTATGATGTGACAATGAGCACTGTGATGTGACATTGGAGAATTGCGATGACACATTGGAGCATTGTGGTGTCACAACTAGAGATTGTGAGGGGACATTGAGCACCGTATCTGCATATTGAGCATCGTGACGACACAGTGGATCATAGGAATGACACAATGGTGCATTGTGATGTCAGAATGATGGTACAATTGAACAATGTGAATTCATATTGTAACATTGAGATGGCATAGTGGAGCAATATAATGGCACATCTGTCCAAAGTGTTGGCAGACTATAGGATTGTGATGTCACAGTAGAGCATTGTGATGTCATTTTGGGGGATTGTGGGTAGGCATTGATCACTGTGTTTGAATATTGAGCATGGTGACAGCACCTTAGCACTAAATGTAGCAATAACACTTGCCCTAATCCTAACCCTAATCCTAACCTCAAACTAGACCTAGGTCTAACCCTAAACCTAACAGTAATACTAATTTTAACCCTTTACTTTCCCCAAACCTAATACTAGCCCTAGCTACAAACCAAAGCCTAAACCTAGGTTTATCCCTAACACTAAACCTAATCTTAACCATAAACTTATCCCTAAATCAATCTTAATGGAAGCCCTAACACTAAGCCTAGTCCTAAAACTATGTCTAATGTTGCACTTAACCCTAACCTTCTACCTAACTTTTAGCCCAAAACCTAACTTAGCCCAAAACCTAACCATAATTCTAAATGTAAACCTAACCCTACACTTAACTCTAACAGTAGCCCTAGCCATAACCCTAACCCTATCCCTAAACCTAACCTAACACTAACCTTAAACATAGCCCTAGTCCTAACCCTAACCCTAAGTCTAGCAATAAACCTAAACCTAACTGTAATTCTAACCCTAAAGATACCCTTCACCCTAAACCTAACCATGACCCTAGCACTAAAAATAAACTTAACCCTTACTCTATCCCAACCCTAAACCTAAACATAACCCTAGACCTACTGTTATCCTTAGGATTTTCCCTAACTCTAAACCTAACCCTAAACATAATCCTAACCTTAAACAAAATCCTCACCCTAACTCTACCCCTAAGCT
>NW_008341780.1:6317-7251 GCF_000622305.1 Nannospalax galili
ACGCTAGCCCTAACCCTAAATGTAAACCTAAACCTAAGCCTAACCCTATATATGGCCCTAAACTTAACCCTATGCCTGAACCTAAGCCTAATACTAACCCTAAGTATAAAGCTAGATGCCACCCTCAACCTCATGCTACTACCTACTCTAACCCTAATCGTAGTCCAAGGTCTAAAACTAACCCTAAGTATAACTTTGACCTAACCATAGACCTAACCCTAGCCCTAATATTAACTTCTGAACAAATGCTAAACTTCATTCTAGCTCTAGCTATAAACCTAATCCAAACCCTAGTGCAAAACCTAACGCTAAGCCTAACTCTATTACTACAAATAAATTTACACTTAAACATAGCCCTAAGCATAATCCTATTGTAATCCTAAACCTACCTCTAAACCTAATCCTAACACTTAGCATAATTCCAACACTTAACCTCACGCCAACCCTAAACATAATCTTAACTCTAACCTTAAGCCAAGCCTTAACCCTAACCCTCATTGAAAACTAAGACTAACCCTAAACATAACCTAATCCTAAACATAATCCCTACCCTAACCTTAACTTACACTAAATCCTAACCCTATTTCTATCAGTAACCCTACCCTGAAACAGACTCTACAAGTAACACTAATTCTACCCATAATATGAACCTTTGACTTATCGCTAAGTCTAACACTAGTCTTAGCAATAAACCTAACCTACCCCTACCCCTACCCCTAGCCCTAGCCCTAACCCTAACACTAAACTTGAACTTAGTCCTAAACCAAACAATATACATAACACTAAATCTTAACCCTAACTCTAATTCTAACCCTAAATTTAAGCCTATACCTAAGATTAAGCCAAACCCTACATGTAACCCCAGTCCTAAACTTAACCTTAACCCTAACCCTAACCCTAAAACTAACACTAACCCTTCATGTAACTCTAACCA
>NW_008341780.1:11528-13847 GCF_000622305.1 Nannospalax galili
CCTTGTCCCTAAACATAATCCTAAACCTAAACTTAACCCTAAACCAAATCCTAACAGTAATCCTAACTATAATACTCAATGTAAACCTAACCCTAAACTGAAACATAATAGCCCTAAAAGTAATACTAGTGCTACCACTATTTCTAACGCTAAACACAACTCTAGACATAATCCTTGCCTAAACAAAACCTAATCCTAACCATAACCCTAAACATAATCATAAGCAAGTTCCTAAGATTAAACCTACCCTAAAGATAACCCCAGCCCTACTCCTCATCCTAACTTTAAATCTAACTAACCCCAAGCTTAGCACTAATCATAACTGAAATCCTAACTCTTATCCTAACCCTAACCCTAACCCTGACTCTAAACCTAAACCTAAATCTAAGCCTAATCCTACACTTAGCCCGAAACCTAATCCTGCAACTAACCCTAACTGTAATCTTAATCGCTAAACAAATTCCTAATGCTAAATCCTAGACCCAAACTTAAGCCTAACCTTATTGTTAAACCTTTCCCTAAACCTATCTCTATCATAATGGAGAGCCATGAAATTATCCCTAGCCCCAACATCAAATCTAACCCTAAGCCTAAACCTTAACCTAAACCTAACATTAACCCTAAACATGACCCTAACTGTAACCCTCACCCTAAACTTAACACTAGACCTAACACCAACACTAAATCTAGCCTTAACCCTAATCCTAACCCCAATCTTAATACTAGCGCTAGGCCTGAAACCTAGCCCTAGCACTAACCCTAACCAGCACTAACCCTAGTCCAAAATCTAACCCTAACCTAGCCCAAAAGCTAACCCATATCCTAAACCATAAACTACTGCTATACCTAACACTAAATCTATACTAACCTTTGACATAACCCTAACATGTGCTAGCCATAAACCTAATGAAAATTCTAGCCATAGAAGTAACCATAAACATAATGCTAAAACTAAAACTCCCCAAACACTTAACCCTTAAACTAACACTAACCTTAAACTTAACCCCAACTGTAACATTACCCTAACTACAACCCTACCTCTATACCTAACCAAACCCTTGCCCTAACCCTAAATGTAATCCTAGACTTAAACTTAACACTAAACGTAATCCTAATGTTTAAACAAACTAAAACACAAAACATACACTAGGCCTAGCCCTAAGCCAAGCCCTAACCCTAAACCTAAACCTAAACTTAACCCTAACCATAACATTAAACATAACCCTAGTCTGAACATTCACCGTAATCCTACATTTAAGCCTAACCATACACATAATGCTAGCACTAACCAAACCTCTAAACCTACCCCAAACCAGAGCCTTAACACCAACACTAGTCCAAACCCCAATTCAATCCCTAACCCTAGCCCTAACCCTAAAGCTAAACCCAAACCTGAGCCTAACCATACAAGTAACCCTAACCCTAATGCTAACTCTAATCCTAACCCTAAACGTAACCCTAGAACCAATCCTCAACATAACTCTAATGTTAACGCTAACACTAACCCTAGCCATAACCCTAAATTTGACCCTAACTCTAGCATTAAACATAACCCTAAACACAACCTTAAAACTAACACTAGACATAAGACTATCCCTAACCCAATATTAACCTCTGACCTAAGCCTAGCCCTCATGGTAGTCCTAGCCATAAATCTAACCTTAAAACAATCCCTAAACATAACTCAAATCCTATCATAACCTGAAACCTAAATTGTGCTGTAGCCTTAGCCATAAATCGATCGTTAACTCTTGTCCTAACCCTAACGCTAATCCTAAACCTAAACACAACCGTAGCCCTAAACCTAACCTTAGCCTTAAACCTAAACCTAAATCTCCACGTAATCTTAGCCTTAAAAGTACCTCTAATCCTAAACCTAACCCTTACACTAGCCTTAGCTCAAATCATGACCCTAATCGTACCCAGAAATCTAACCCTAACGATACGCTATCAACTGTATCCCTATTACTGCCTCTAACAATAAAAGTAACCATAACCCTAGCCATAGGCCTAATCCTAACCATAAATGTAACCCTAATCTAAATCTAACCATAAACATAATCCTTCCCTAGTACTAACCCTAAACCTAGCCCCAAATCTAACCTTAAACCAACCCTAATCATAGCCCTAATTCTAAACCTAGTCATAATCCTAATTGGAGCCATAATCCGACCTCAAACCTGAACCCTAAAACTTACCTAATTGTAATGGTTCTTATAACCCTGTTACCCTAACCATAACCTTAAGATTAAACTATAACTAAACCTCACCCTTACTGTAGTATTAAACTTTTATGTAACCCTAGCCCACTCCTAGCAT
>NW_008341780.1:14081-15201 GCF_000622305.1 Nannospalax galili
TAACACTAAATCTAACCCTCACCTATCCGTAACATTAACCTAACCCTTAACCTAACACTAACCCTAAAAAGTACCCTGACCCTAACCCTAAACATTAACCTATCCCCTACTCAGCACTAACCTAGTACTAACCCTACCCAAAATCCTCAATCTAACCCTAACCCTAAACCTAGGCCTAACCCTAACCATAATCAAAATCCTAAATCCAACTCTAGAACCAACCCTAAACCTAACCCTAGTATTAACATTTGTCCTAACTTTAACCCTGACTTTAGACCTAACCTTAATCTAACCCTAACCTTATCCTCTTAACATAATCTTAGACCAAACACTAATCCTAACACTAATCTAGACCCTACCCGTAATCCTAACCCAAGGACTAAACCTAAACCATAACCCTAAACCTGACCCTAGACCTAACCCCTCTCCTAACCCTAAACCTAAAATTAACTGTGCTATACCTCTAACCTCAACACTAACCCTAAGTCTAATCATAACTGTAGCCCTAGGCCTAGACCTAAAACTAACCCTAAAATTAAACTTAACCTTAAGTATAACCCTAATATTCAACATTGACCTAAACCTTCTCTAACACTAGTCCTAGGCATAAACCAAACCCTAACCACAGCCCTAAACATAACCTGAACCCTAAGCCTAAACCTAACCCTTAACCTAAACCTAGCCCCCAAACTCCCTCTATTCCAGTCATAATCATAATCCTAAAATTTATCCAACCTTAACCCTAAATATAACCCTATAAATAACCCTAAACCTAAACCTAACCCTAAACCTAATCCTAAACTTAGTCCTAGGCCTAAACCTAACCTTAAGCCTAGCCTTAACCCTAACCCTAACCAAAACCCAAATCCTCACATAATCTAATCATGCACTGACCCAAACCTTAGCCCTAAACCTAACCATAACCATTAAACATAACCCTACCTTAACCCCTACATTATCCCTCACCAAAATCCTACCCCTAAACTTAACCCTACCTTAATCCTAACACTAAACCTAAGCCTAAACATACATGTAACCCTAGCTCTAACCCTACCTCTAGCCCTAACCTTAACCCTAGACCTAACACTAAACCTAACAGTAATTCTAAACCTAAACCTGG
>NW_008341780.1:15798-19324 GCF_000622305.1 Nannospalax galili
CTAACCTTAAACATGGCCCCAGTCCTAACCCTAACCCTAAGTCTAGCACTAAACCTAATCCTAACTGTATGCAAGCCCTAACAATAACCTTAACCCTTACTCTATCCCAGCACTAACCCTAAACATAACCCTAGGCCTAACCCTCCCACTAACCATAAACCTAATCCTAACACTTAAGCAATTACCAAACATTAACATAACATTAACCCTATCACTAACCCTAACCCTAACCCTAGCACTAACCCTAACACTAATCCTAATTCAGGCCTAAAACTAATCTAACCTTAACTCCAAATATAACCCTAGCCCCAACCCTGAACATAGCCCTAACTGTAATGTTAATCCTATCCCTAAATATCACACTAACCTTGAATCTAATCCTAGACCTAGTACTAACCCTAACTGTGGTGGTTTGAATGAAAATGTCCCCCATAGGCTCAAAGTATTTGGACATTTGGTCCCAAGATGATGGTGCTGCTTTGGGAAGTTGTAGAAGCACGTAACTGGGGGTTGGCTTAGAGAGTTCTTAAGCTTTGCCAGATCTCCAGTTGTTCTCTTGCTTCCTGTGACTGCATGATGATGTGAGATCTTAGCTTCTGCTGCTACTGGTCCAGCCACCTCCAACCACCATGGCTCCCTGCCATGACAGACTGTAATTCCCCTGGAATTGTAAGCTCAAATAAACTCTTCTTTCTATAAATTGCTCTGGTCAATATGTCTATCCCAGCAATAGAATAGTAAATAGTACAGTAATTGGTACCAGGAGTGGGGTGGAGACTGTGAAGAACCTGAACATTTGGGGTTTTGGAAAACTGGTACACTTTGGACATTTGGCCTAGGAAAATCCATGATTGCTTTAAGTGGAGCTTAACAGGTCATTTTAGTAGGGATTTGGAAGAAAGTGGTGCTGAGAACAATATAGTTCCCAAGAAAAATAAGGACTTAGCAGCACTTGGCATATTTTGGCTAAGAGTCTGCCTGGAGTCTGCCCTCAACCTAAATGATTGCCTGGGGCTAAGTTGAAAAGCAATGGACTAATTTGTCTGGTGGAAGAAATTTCAAGACAGCCTAATGTAGAAATGGTGGTGTGGCTATTAATGGTGAATATTATACAGATTTACAGGGAAAAAGAAAAAATGGGCCAGAAAGAAATACAGAGTGTCCAGGATGGATTGAAAAAGAGCCTTAGGGAGATAAATATTGGAGCCTTGGCATGTGATGGAGAGGATCCCATTGATAAGGAGATTAAAGTGATTAAGGAGGGGCCTAGAGATTCAAACTTGAAAAATTGAGCGAGAGCCTCCAGGGCAAGACTACATCCAGTTAAGCCTCCAACTTGGGAAAGGAAAATGGTGCAGGGACCAATGACAAGAAAAGCTTCTAAAAAGGATAAAGCAGCCTGGGGTCCATCTCAAACTTGCAGCCAGACTTGGCAGTGTTGCTCACCTGGTGCTGGATTTAGAGGCATGAAAGATGGAAGAGTGAAAGTGTCGTCAATTCTTCCCCAGAGGTTTCAGAGAATCTTGGAGGCCAGGTAGCATGAAGCAGAGGTTCCCCTGCCTAGAAGAGGCACTGGTAGGCCACTGCATGAAGCTGTGAAGGTGAAGCCTGGTTGGCAATGGAGACCCCAAGACATTTGTGATGACAGAGCAGTGAGGCATCTGCCAAGAAGACCTGCACACAGGAAGTGGTACCAGCACAAGACAGAGACGTATGTTGCATGAAGCAGAGCTAAAGATGCTCAGCCATCTAAGCCCTTTGAGTATATCCCAGAAGTTGGATGTGGAACTACTGGATTTGTTGTTTGACCTGCAGGTTTTTGTTCTTGCATTGGTCCAGTATTTCCTTACTATGCCTCCATTCATCCCTTTTGGAATGGTAATGTGTATTCGGTTCCACTGTATGTTGGGAGTACGTAATTTGTCTTTTCATTTTATAGAGCAAAATATTGCCCCAAGTGTCAGAACAGACTTTAGACTATGGACTTTTGAATAGTATTGAGACTGATAATGACTATGGGGACTTTTAAGGTTAGACTAAATGTATTTTTCATTTTATATGTTCATGAGCCTATGGGGGCCAGGGGGTGGAATATGGTGGTTTGAATGAAAATGTCTCCCATAGCCTCCAAGTGTTTGGACAATTTGTCCGCAGATTACGGCTCTGTTTTGTGAGGTTTTAGAAGGTGTGCTATCCTGGAAGAAGCACTTCACTGGGGTTAGGCTTAGAGATTTCTTAAGCCTTGCCAGACCTCCAGTCATCTTTTGCTTCCTGTGCCTGCATGGTGATATGAGAGCTTCGCTACTGCTGCTCCTGCTCCAGCTATCTCCAGCCACCAGGTCTCCCTGCCATGACAGACTGTAACTCCCCTGGAACCGTAAGCTCAAATAAACACTTACTTCAATAAATTGCTTTGGCCAGTGTTTCTATCACAGCAACAGAAAAGTGACTAATACACACATACACACACAAAATCGGAGAAACAGATGAATAGGTATTTCTAAAAGAAGACATACAGATGGTTAATAGGTGTATCAAAAATTACTCAGTATAATTAATAACCATGGAAATGTAAATTAAACCATAATGAAGTATCACTTAATATCTGTTAGAATGCCTATTATATAAAAGATAATAAGTTCTACCAACGTTGTGGAGAAAAGGCAAAAACACATGTAGTAATTGCCACAAGTTATCTCATTTTATTAATGAGGAAACTGAGGCACAGATATGCAAAGTTATACTGGCAGCTCATGATTTCATTCTAACTATAGGGACAAAAGTCAAGTGTGTGGGTCTTTAGTGCTATTTAGGAAAGTAAGACTATGAAAATAGGTGAATGTAGCTCATAGTATGCTATGAGGGCTGCTATTAGTACATACCACACCAGAAATGAGATATATCCTTCTTTCCACCATGGCATCAATCACTTAGTTCAAAGAGCAGCCACGATTCTCCATTGATCCATGCAAAGACTTTTAAATCTATTTTCAATTAAAAAATTGTATATATGTTTATGGTATATAACAGGATGTTTTGACATGTGTGTTCACCATAAAATGGCTAAGTAAATCTGTTAAATGTTTTATGTCATACACTTATAAATGTTGTTAAAAAGAGAACCCTTTAAACATATTATCAGAAGTTTTCAGGTACATAATTCTTTATACCAAGTAAAGACACCGTGCTGTGCAATATCCTCCTGCCTAACGTATTTTAACCCCTTTAACCAACATCTTCCAGTTCCCACAACCCCCATCTTCTATTATCCATCATTGTTTTCTCTGCCTGCATTAGCTCAACCTTTTAACTTTTGACAAATAAACAAGATTATGTGATCTCTGTATTTCTCTGCGTGACATTTTAACACAACATAATGTCCCACAGTTTCATATACAGTATGACAAATGAAAGTACTTTCTTCTAAGGTTAACTAGTACTTCATTGTGCATCTATACAATATTTTCTTTAATTATCCATGTATACTTAGATTTATTCTATATCTTAGATACAGTGAAATTGATGT
>NW_008341780.1:19449-20423 GCF_000622305.1 Nannospalax galili
CTATACATTATTTACTGAGGCAGGATCTCTGACTAACTTGGAGCTCTCTAATTCCAGATAATCTAGGTAGCCATCTCTCCCAGTGATCGCTTGTCTCTGCCTCTAATGTGCTGAGATGACAGGTGGCTACCACGCCTGCCTAGCATTTATGTGGGTTCTTGGAATCTGAACTCTGGGTGCTCATGCTTGCACAACAAGTGCTTTATCCATGGTACCATTTTCACAAACCCCCTCTTGGAGTGTTATTGTGCTGTACCATGGTACGTGCCTCTACTCTGACTCCTCACTACAAAGAAAAGCTCCTGAGGTCTCCCAAAGCATCCCAGTCTCTTCTCATCACATAATACCATGGCTCATGTTGGAGGCAGAAGCCATGGAACCTTCATCACCACTTCATTATTTTAATTTGCTTTGATACGTTATGTTAGTGCCGTATAAGAAAGAATATCACAGAATAATTACTTCAAGACCTCTGTATCTATCTCATAGGGCTGTCATAAGGATGCAGTAAGGTACTAGAAAATGAGCTGCATGTGTGTGTGCTTGTGTGTGTGCGTGTCTGTGAGTGTGTTATGTGTGCACACACACTTAGGTAGGTGTGTATGTACATGTGGATGCCATAGGAAGACATTGGGAGTCTTCCTCCGTTTTTCTCTATTTTCCAAGACAGGACCTCTCACTGAACTTGAAGTTCACCATTTCTGTTAATTTGTTAGTCAGAGAGTTGCAGAGATTCTCCTGCCTCCATACACAACCGCTGGGGTTACAGATGTACATGGCCATTCCTGGCATTTGAAGATGCTGGGGATTTGAACTCAGGTTACCTTGCTTTGTCAGCAAGTGCACTTACCCTTAAGGCAGTTTTTGAGCCACAAGACATGTTTTCCCTCTATAATATACATTGAAAACACAACACATAGCTATAGCTCCCTCCTTCATTCCTTGCTTCCTTCCTTCTTTTCTTCCTTCCTTTC
>NW_008341780.1:20595-21424 GCF_000622305.1 Nannospalax galili
CAAAGAATATGTATGATATTTTTTCAAATACTAATAAGTGATAGGAGATGACCTAAGAAAAGACAAGAGAGAAAAAAATAAATGATGATAATGTAGGAGGATTTTGGATACGGTATGTAGAAATCAAGGAATCTTCACAGTCTCAGCCAAGAAATCTAAAAAGGATGAAGTGTGTAGAGGACCAAAGATAAGGGAACAATATTTTCACAAATTGCACCCACAGAACATCATAGTTAAATTCTAGATTAGGAAAAATCATTACACATTCACATGTCTGTACGAACACACACACACACACACTCACACACTGAGTCATACATCGTTGTCTCACATTAGTTGTATATGTTTGGAAACTTGCCACTTACTTTCACAAACACGCAGACTATCTTCAGACTTAACAAGTGCTAAAGGAGGGAATTCCTAGTTTCCTAGTTTCCTAGTTTAATGCTATTTGTGAGGGTTATATGTGAAGGGAATTTTTTGATGTTCTAAGGAACATGATAAAAATCACTTTATGGTAAATCAAGTTGCAGAAGTATATTACAGCATACACCACATGGCAAAAATATTTGGACAATTGATACTGTAGAGATGTCAATTAGGAGAATCTGATATTGCAATAATTTGAAGGAGTAAGATATCCAAATGACAAGATATCACTTTACCACTTTTTAAATTCAAGAGTTATTTTTTATCAAATTTTTGCAATGTTCATAAATTTATTTTGATCACATTTAGGCACTTCCCCTATCTGCACCACTCTTAATGTTCCCAATTGATTTCATGTACCCTGTCATATACATTAAAGCCTACTGAGTCCAGTTTGTAT
>NW_008341780.1:22296-23242 GCF_000622305.1 Nannospalax galili
ATATGGGTTCACAATGTTCCATTGTGACATTACAATGCTCCAATGCCCCAACACTATCTCCCCATGTGCCATTATATTGCTCCAATGTGCCATCACAATGTAACAATATGACTTCAAAATATGACATCACAACACTGTTGCCCCATATGCCATCCTATTGCTCCAATGAGCCATCACACTGTTAAAAATATAACTTCGCAATGCCCCATTGTGAAGCCACTATGCTCCAGTGTGCGAACACTATCTCCCTATGTGCCGGTATATTGCTCCAACGTGCCATCATAGGTAAAAGTATGACTTCAAAATGTGACATCACAATACTGCAATGTGCGAATACTACTTCCCCATGTGGCATTCTGTTGCTCCAATGCAAATTCCAACTGTTACAATATGACTTCACAATGCTCCATTGTGAAGTCACAATGATCCAGTGCTCCAATGTACCAACACTCTCTCCACATGTGCCATTATATTGCCCTATATGCCATCACAATGTTACAATATGTCTTCATAATGTTCCATTGTGACATCACAATTTTCCATTGTGTCTTCAAAGTCCTCCAATGTGACATGAAATTGTCCCAATGTGCCAACATTATCACCTCATGTGCATTGTATTGCTCCAATGTGACATCACAATATTACAATATAACTTCACAATGTGAATTTGTGAGATCACAATGCTTCAATGTCCAGGACTATTACCCCATGTGCATTATATTGTTACACTTTGTCATCACAATGTTGCAATATGACATCGCATTGTTCAATTTTGAAAGCACAATGCTCCAATGTGCCAACCATATCGCGCCATGGGCCTTATATTGCTCCAATGTGACATCACAGTGTTACAATATGAACTCAAAAAGTTCCATTGTGACAAAACAATCCTCCAATGTGACATCACATTGCTCCAATGTGCCAACACTATCACCCCATTTGACAT
>NW_008341781.1:0-645 GCF_000622305.1 Nannospalax galili
TAAGAACACTGGTTGTTCTTACAGAAGACCCGGGTTCGAATCCCAGCACCTCTATGGCAGCTAACAACTGCCTGTAACTCCAGTCCCAGGGTATCTGACAGAGATCTTCTGATCTTCGTGGGCATCGCATGACGTGGGTGCACTTACCTACATGTAGGCAATACACGCATACACAAAATAAAAATAAAATTTTTAAAAAGTTAAAATTTGTTTAATATTGTAAATCAACATGTTATATACATTAGTGGGGTACAATGTGATGTTTTGAACTATGTATATGGCGTGAAAAGATTAAATCAAGCTAACATGCCCATCACTTCAAATGCTTATCATTTTTTTGTGGTGAGAACATGAAATTTACTCTTAGCAACTGTGAAATGTGCAGTACCCTTTTTCTTTTGTTTTGTTTTTCAGGGCTGAAGAATCTAATCCAGGACCTTATGCTTGTAGGGAGCACTTGACCACTGAGCTATACCCCTCCCGATACACTATTAAGTATAAGGCATTCAGAGATTCTTTAAGGCTGGTGAACTCTCCCTTACTCTTAATTCACTAGATATGGTGATAATGGTACTGGTCTGATTTGGTGTAAAAGTAGCATGACTTCCTCTCCTTTTTCCTCAATAAATAGAACTAAATCAGATG
>NW_008341782.1:0-294 GCF_000622305.1 Nannospalax galili
TGCTGAGAAGAAAATGTGTTCTTTGGTGTTTACGTAGAATGTTCTGTAAATATCTATTAAGTCCGTTTTGATTTATGATGTCATTTAAGTTGCAAGATTTCCTATATAGTTCTTGCCTGGATAACCTGTCTGTTGATGAGAATGGGATCTGGATGTCATCCACTATCGCTGCCTTTGAGTCATCATGTGATTTTAGATCTCATAGTGTTTCTTTTATGAGATTGGGTGTCCCGTGTTTGGTGCATATGTTTAGGATTACATAGCCTCTCTGAGGATTTTTCTTTAATGACTATG
>NW_008341783.1:0-238 GCF_000622305.1 Nannospalax galili
GGAAAGATGCTGGTCTAGGGCACCTGGTGGCCATGCCACCCAGAGATGCAAGGCAGATGGGGCAGGAAGAGGCCCCAAGGACTCCTGGGGACTGTACTGAGGAGCTGGGTTGGTCTGGATGCAAAGGAGCAAGAAGAGTAAAGGTCAGCCCCTCCTGTCCCAGAAAGAGGCGTGGGTGGTGCAGGCACAGGGAAACAGAGAGAGGTGAGGGTGGGGCCAGGCCCAGAAGCAGTGCTCC
>NW_008341784.1:0-291 GCF_000622305.1 Nannospalax galili
AAATAATAGATTCCTAGGTTCATATGCCCAGGCAGAGCTTGTTTCTTCCCTGCCTCCCTCCCTCCATCCCTCCCTCCCTTCTTTCCTTCCTTCCTTCCTTCCTTCCTTCCTTCCTTCCTTCCTTCCTTCCTTCCCATGCACACACATGCAGCTCTTTGTTTTTTAAAATACAAGATCACATGTAGCCCAGACTAGCCTTAAATTCCTGATCCTCCTGCCTCCATCTCCTAAATTCTAGGATTTTAGGCATGTGTCATCAACACCCATCTCAAGAGCTTTATTTCTTCTATA
>NW_008341785.1:0-240 GCF_000622305.1 Nannospalax galili
GTGTGTGTATGTGTGTGTGTATGTGTGTGTGTATGTATGTATGTGTGTGTGAATGTGTGTGTATGTGTGTTTATGTGTGTATGTGTCTGTAAGTGTATGTGTGTGTGTATTTGTGTGTATGTATGTGTGTGTGTATGTGTGTATATGTGTGTGTATTTGTGTGTATCTGTATGTATGTATGTGTGTGCATGTGTGTATATGTTTGTGTGTATGCGTGTATATGTATGTCTGTGTGTACGT
>NW_008341786.1:0-307 GCF_000622305.1 Nannospalax galili
ATGACACAAATGTGTGTAGTGATGGCACAATGAGCCTTGTGATGTCACAATAGAAGTTTGTGAAGTCATATTGTAACATTGGCATGGCACTTTGGAGCTGTATAAAGGCATGTGGGGAGATAGTGTTGTTATATTGCAGCATTGTTATATCACCTTGGAATATTGTGAAGTCATATTGTATCAATATAATGGCACATGGGGCAATAGTGTTGGCACATTGCAGTATTGTGTAGTCACATTGGGAAATCATATTTTTACATTGCGATGGCACATTGGAGCAATATAATGGCACATGGGGAGATAGTGT
>NW_008341786.1:4941-6695 GCF_000622305.1 Nannospalax galili
ATGTTGGAGCATTGTGATGTCACCTAGGAGCACTGTGTTGTCACAATGGAACATTGTGAAGTCATATTGTAACACTGTCATGGAACATTGGAGCAACATAAAGGCACATGGGGCAATAGTATTGTTACATGGGAGCATTTTGATGTCACTTTGGAACCTTAGGTATCCTACTGTAACATTATGATGGGGCATTGGAGCAATATGAGGGCACACAGGGCGATAGTTTTGGGACGTTGGAAAATTGGGATGTCACATTTGAGAACTGTGATATCACAATGAAACACTGTGAAGTCATATTTTAACATTGTGATGGCACCATAGAGCATTGTGGTGGCACATAGGGCCATAGGGTTGGCATACTGTTGCAATTGTTATGTCACATTGGAGCAATATAATGGCACATGAGGTGATAGTGTTGGCACATTGGGGAACTTTCTTGTCACATTGCAGGACTTTGGAGTCAAAATAGAACGTTGTGATGTCACAATGGAACATTATGAAGTCATATAGTAACAGTGTTCTGGCACATTGGAGCAATATAATGGCACATGGGGCAATGGTGTTTGTACGCTGGAGAATTGGGATGTCATATTGGAGCACTCTGATGTCACAATTGAACACTATGAAGTCATATTGTAACATGGTGAAGGCACCAGGGAGCATTGTGATGTCACTATGGAACATTCTGAAGTCATATTCAAACATTGTGATGGCATATTTGAGCAATATAATGTCACATGGGGCGATAGTGTTGCCACATTGGATAAATGTGATGTCAATTGGAGGATTGTTTTGTCACAATGGAACATTTTGAATTCATATTCTAGCACTGTGATGTCACATTGGAGGAATATAAGGCCCATGCAGCAACATTGTAGGCACATTGGAGCATTGTGGTGTCACAGTGGAAAATTGTGATGTCATATTGTAATATTGTGATGATAAAGTGTAGCAATATAATGCACATGGAGTGATTGAGCTGGACATTGGAGCATTGTGACGTCACAATGGAGTATTGTGACGTCATAATGGAATACTGAGAAGTAATATTGTAACATTGTGATGGGATATTGGTGTAATATAATGGGACATAAGATGACAGTGTTGGCACAATGGAGCATTGTGATGTCATATTGGAGCATTGTAATTTCACATTGGAAGATTGTGAAGTCATATTGTAACTTAGTGATGACACCAAAGAGCATTGTGAACATTGAACATTGAGAAGTCATATTGTAACATTGTGATGGCACATTGGAGCAATATAATGTTACATGGGGCAATAGTGTTGGCACATCGGAGCATTGTGATGTCACAATGGAGCATTGTGAAGTCACATTGTAACAGGGTGATGGAGCATTGGAGCAATAGAATGGCACAGGGGCAAAAGTGTTGGCAAACTGCAGTTTTGTGACGTCAGATTGTGAAGTAATATTGTTACATTGTGATGTCACATTGGAACAATATAATGGAACATGGGGAGATAGTGTTGGTACATTGGAGCATTGTGTTGTCACAATGCAACATTGTGAATTCATATTGTAATATTTTGATGGCACTATGGAGAAATATAATAAAACATGGGGCAATAATGTTGAAATACTGGAGCATTGTTACATCACAATGGTGCACTGTGAAATGACAAAGGAAAATTTTGAAGTCATCTTTTAACATTTTGATGGCACTATGGAGAAATATAGTAACACAAGGGCTTAAACTGAAAATAATGGAGAAGAGCACCATGAATAGTTGTG
>NW_008341786.1:7051-8515 GCF_000622305.1 Nannospalax galili
AAATGACACATTTGGCTATAGTGTTGGCACATTGGAGCATTGTGTTGTCACAATGGAATATTGTGAAGTCATATTTTAACATTGTGATGGCATATTAGAGCATTGTGATGTCACATTGGGTGATTGTGAGGGGACATTGAGCACCGTGTTTGTATATTGATCATGGATATGACACAATGGACCATAGGAAAGACACAGTGGCACATTGTGATTGCAAAATGAGCATTGTTATTGCTGAGTATAACATTGTGAAGTCATATTGTAACATTGTGAAGGCACATTGAAGCCATATAATGGCACATGTGGCCATAGTGTTGGCACATTGGAGCATTGTGATGACGCATTCGAGCATTATGATGTCACATTGGGGATTGTGAGAGGACACTGAGTGCTGTGTTTGCATATTGAGCATGGTGAAAACACAATGGATCATTGTAATGACAAGATTGGAGCAATGTGATGTCACATTGGAGCAATATAATGGCACATGGGGAGATAATGTTGGAATATTGGAGCATTGTGCGTCACATTGGAGCATTGTTGTGTTATAGTGGACCATTGAGAGGTCATATTGTAACACTGCAATTGCATATTGGAGGAATATATCGGCACATGGGGAGATAGTGTTGGCACACTGGAGCATTGTGATGTCACATTGGATCATTTTGATGTCACATTGGAACATTGTGAAATCACATTCTTACATTGTGTTGGCACATTGGAGCAATGTAATTTCACATGGAGTGAAAGTGTTGGAACTTTGGATCATTGTGATGTCCCATTGGAGAATTGTGATTTCAAAATGGAATATTTTGAAATCTTATTGTAATATTGTGGTGGCACATTGGCGTGACATAATGGCCCATGGAGTGATAATGCTGGCACCCTGGAGCGTTGTGATGTCACAGTGGGACATTGTGAAGTCATATTGTAACATTGCGATGGGATATTGGAGCAATATAATGGCACCTGCAGAGAAAGTGTTAGCACATTCAAGCATTCTGATGTCATATTGGTACATTGTGATGTCACAGTGGAACATTAAGAAGTCATACTGTCATATTATAATGGCAAATTGGAACAATATAATGGCACATGGGGCGATAGTATTGGTACATTGTAGGATTGTGATGTCACATTGGAGCACTGTGATGTCACAATTGAACACTGTGAAGTCATATTGTAACACAGTGATGGCATATTGGAGCAATATAATGGCACATAGGCCAAAGAGTTGGCACATTGGAGCACTGGGTTGTGACAGTGGATCATTGAGATATCGTATTGTAGCATTGTCATGGCACATTGGAGAAATATATTGGCACATGGGGCGATAGTTTTGGCTCATTTGAGCATTGTGATATCACACTGGAACATTGTGATGTCACAATGGAACAATTAGAAGTCATATAGTAGCATTGTGATGACACATTGGAGCAATATAAAGGCACATGAGGCAATAGT
>NW_008341786.1:8536-9558 GCF_000622305.1 Nannospalax galili
GTGTTGTCACATTCCAGCATTGTGATGTCACATTGGAACATTGTGAAGACATTTTGTAACAATGGGATGGCACATAGGAGCAATATAATGGCACAAGGGGCGATAGTGTTGGCATATTGGAGCACTGTGATGTCACAATGGAACATTGTGAAGTTATATTGTCACATTGTGATGGCACACTGGAGTAATATAATGGCACATGGGGCGATAATGTTGGCATATTGTAGCATTGTGATGTCACAATGGAACATTGTGAAGTTATATTGTAACATTGCATTGTCACATTGTGATGGCACATTGGAGCAATAAAATGGCACATTTGGCTCTAGTATTGGCACATTGGAGCATTGTGATATCACATTCCAGCATTGTGATGTCACATTGGAACTTGTGAAGTCATTTTGTAAAAATGTGATGGCACATCGGAGCAATATAATGGCACAAGGGGTGATAGTGTTGGTACATTGGAGCACTGTGATGTCAGAATGGAACATATTGAAGTCATATTGTCACATTGTGATGGCTCACTAGAGAAATATGATGGCACATGGGGTGATAGTGTTGGCCTATTGGAACACTGTGATGTCCACAATGTAACATCGAGAAGTCATATTATAACATTGTGATTGCACAGTGGAGCATATTGATCACATGGGGAGATAGTGTTGGCACACTGGAGCTTTGTGATGTCACATTGGAGCATCGTGATGACACAATGGAACATTGTGATGTCATAATGTAACATTGTGATGGCACATTGGAGCACTATAATGGCACATGGGGCAATAGTGTTGGCACATTGGAGCCTTGTGATGTCAAAATGGAATATTGTGAAATGATATTGTAACATTGTAATGGCACCATGGAGCATTGTGATGTCACAGTTGGGAATTGTGAGGAGACATTGAGCACTATGTTTGTGTATGGAGCATGGTCACAACAGAATGAATCATGGTAATGACACACTTGTTCATAGTGACCTAACAATGAGCATTGAGATGTCACAATTGAACATTGTGAAG
>NW_008341787.1:0-3172 GCF_000622305.1 Nannospalax galili
GGTGGGAAGAAACCCCTGGTGGTGCCACTACCTAGAAGTTGCCCATGCTCCGGTAAGTTGCCCTGAATTTGTTTTTCACCAATCTGGACTTTCAGTCTTCCCATGTGTTTTAAAAAACTTCTTGACTTTAATCTCTTTTTTCAACATTAAAAGTGCGTTTCCTTTGGGTATTAACTAGTTTAGTTGTGCTATATGACCCCATACTGCCTTTTAGTCGATGATTTAGACATTTACACATAATGTGATTATTGATAGTATTGGTTTTAAATTTATCATCCTGCTATTTATTTTAGCTCCTGAGGCCATTCCACCTGCTTAGTTCTTTTGGTACCTGGGAGCTCAGAGCTATAGTTTTAATTTGTGGTGGCTTTCTTTGTGTCATTGTTTTCTATTTTTAGTTCACAAAAATATTAATGATTACATGGCCATCTTGATTTTGTCATCCTTTTCCATTTATTATTTTATCTGTATCATTTAGCTCCAGTTTCTGATAAACTGCAGAGAGTTTCATTAGAATCACATCTGAACAGGCGGGTCTAATTTTCTTGCTGTGTGAAGAATGATTAGAAGAGAAGAGGAAGCTCAATAGAAGACAGAAGGAATGGGAAGAACCTTATTAGTACGATGATCTAGCTGAGGGGTGACGATGGCTTGGGGGACAGTAAGGTTCCAGTTATTTATTACAGCATAAACTTTACCAAACTCAATGCCCCAAATAACCACTGGATTTCATTCACTGACTTATAGCTTTGAACAGGGCACTGTGAGGAAAGTCTTATTTCAGTTCCATAGTGCCTAGGGCCTCATGTAGAGAGACTTAAAGGCTGGGAGAGATTGGAGATGCTGAGGACTGACATTGTATGGCCCCATCCTCATTCACATGCATACAATAAACTATAACTGTTTAAGAACAATAGAAACACCACTCACAGACTAGGAGTTGGGAATTCCATGATCAAGTCTGTGTGGATTCAGTATCTGGTTTGGGCAATTTTCTGGTTTGCCCAACACACAATCCTCACACACAGGTGCATTGAGGCACTCCCCTCAAATCTGCTTTCTAAGGGCACTAGTTCGGGTTTAAGGGTGGACATTGCTGCTCATGATTTAATCACTTCCCAAGGCTCCACTTGCTGATGTGATCACCTTGGAGAAGAGAAACAAATATACTACAGCTCTCCAACTTTTCTTTGAAGAAGTGGTAATGCTAATTTGATCCATATTTGATTAATATCTTTCTTCTCATCAGCAAAAAAGAAAAATGATTATTTTGAGTTTGTCTTGAAGTCAGCTTCCATTTTCTGAGTTCTGACTTCACAGCCTCTGAGAGAAAGATCTTCTTCCACACTGAACATCCATCACTGTCATGTTGCATGGTCATCGCTTACAGTTTCAGGAGAGTTTTAGATAGCTCCTTTTTTAATTTCTACTTGAGCTGCATAAAAACACTGATGGTCTTTTCCACTGTGAAAGTGAAATTATGGTAATAATGTTAATTTGCCTCTACAGGTGTCTGAACAATTCTCAGGAAATTCTACCCAAAGTCATTTATGCCCATGTCCACATACAGAAAAAGAGTTTCCCACAAGGCCATGGTGGCCTCCTTAGCTGCTCAACCCAGCAAGTGTGAGGATGGAATCATGGAGGCCATGGAGAATTGTCCCACTCTTCATAACAAAACACAATCATCCCAATTTTCTAGAAGTTTCTATCATCTACCACAAGTCAGCATTTTGAGGTAATTGATCCTTTTCCCCTTTGGCAGACTGCTTTGGAGTTCATTTGTGGCTAAATCCATTCTACAACAGTCTGGAGTTCAGTGTTAACACCACTGGATACTACTAGGTTTATTTTGAATCTTTTAACGTCCCAGTTGGTCATTCGGAGTATAATGTTAGGAAATCTAGCTCCTGATCACTGCTAAAGTATAATGTTCCTTTTCCTCGTAGAAACTCTAGGTTATTCAAACTAGAAAGTACAGAGAGATGAAGCCAAGTTTATTCTTTATTTTAGCTTCTTTAAAAAAAACTTTTAAAAGAATTTTACTTATTATTTTTATTTTATATATATGCATGTATTGCCTGCATGTAGATAAGTGCACCTGTGTTGTGCAATGCTGGTGGATCCCAGAAGGATCCCCTGGGATTGGAGTTATGGACAGTTGTTAGCTGCCATATGGGTGCTGGGATTCAAACCCTGGTCTTCAAGAACTGCAAGAACAGCCACTGTTCTTGACCGCTGACCATCTCTCCAGCCCCTTAGTTTATCTTCTTAATAAACCTTTGTATACTGCAGGTGTGAGTGTAGGTCAGAAGAGCCATGGGAAACGGTGTGGAGATTTCTTAGAAACGACTAGAACCTCCACATGATCCAGCCGGGCACAGGAAGACAAATGCTGCCTGAGTCTACTCATATGTGGAAACTGAAAGCATCAAACCACAAAAGTAGCTGCCTGCTGTTTGGGGAGGGAGACTCGGGAGAGGCTGGTCAAAGATTACAAAGTTTCAGTTAGACAAGATTAGAACATTCTGAAGATCCTTTGTAGAATTTCATGAGTAAAGTTAATAATAATGCATTATTGCTGAAATAGTAGATCCCAAATCTTCTCATCACAGAAAGATGGTAAATATGTGAGGTGGCTGCTGTTTTAATTAACTCCATGTAATCTTTGGACAATGTATACATATATTAAAAAGTCATCAGGGCTAGAGAGATAGCTCAGTGGTTAAGAGCACTGACTGCTCTTGCAGAGGACCTGGGATCAATTCCTAGCACCCACATGGTAGCTACGAACCGTCCTTAGCTCCAGTTCCAGGGGAATCTGAAGCCCTCTTCTGACCTCTGTAGCACTGCATGACATGGGTGCACTCACATACATGCAGGCGATACACTCAAACACATAAAATAAAGATAATAAATAAAATATTTTAAAAAGTCATATTTTTTACTATAAATGAATACAACTTACTTGACAATTATACCGTAATACCGTGGGATGGTTCTGAAAATACACAAAAGGAAAAATACAGTTTTGGATGAATACAGCAAAAGAGCAAAAGCTAACATGTAATAATAGCATTGATATAATACGTGTATTAATATAACTAATAATTAGCAATCCCTGGCTCAGTTTTCATTGTTTTACATTCATTGCTTTGGTAAAGCAATTTGT
>NW_008341788.1:0-1268 GCF_000622305.1 Nannospalax galili
TGAATTCTGAATAGGAGCTTGTAGGAAGCAAGGCAAGAGTAGTTAGCATTATAAGTTCTAGCCAGAGAACTAGAAAAAAGTGTGAACAGGGCAATTTTGAAATGTTCATGTGAGAGTCCATTGACATTTCTTGACAAGGGCTTCCAAAAGCATCCCTCTATTGGCGTCTTCATCATGTTTCTTTTGTCTCCAAGGCTGGACTCTACAGTGATAGATTCAGGATTTGATTTCATGTATTTTGATAGCTGTAGGAGTGGTTAGAATCAGTGTCAGTTTCTTCTCAAAGGCTTCTAAATAGGGGGTGAAAACAAATTTATCCATCATATTAGAACAATAGCTGATTGTCTCCCTTAGCTATAGGTAGGCACTACAGTACTGGAGACCATGATTTGAAGTCTTACACCTGAGCAGCACTATGTGGTTAGGAACAAAATCTTTAATGAGAAATAATTGTCGAAATATCATTTTATATAGACTTAAGCCTAATGTCTGGGAAGTGTAATCACTTCAACTCTTGAAGTATACTGATGACTTTACTCTTTGGTTATACTTTCCGTTTGGATGTTTAATGCCATACAGTTGGCCCAAATAGATCAGTTTATTTTTACACTTATGGTCATTTGAGGATCTTCTAATAGTTTCAGGGTTTCTAGTTTCACATTGAGGGTTTGATTCATTTTGAGTTGACTTTCGTGCAAGGTGAAAGATAAGGATCAACTTTCCTTCTTCTACAGGTGGAGATCCAGTTTTGACAGCACCTTTTGTTGAAAATGCTGTCTTTCCTCAATTGTGTGTTCTTTGCACATTTGTCAAATATCAAGTGGCTGAAATTGTGTGTACTCAGGTTTGGATCTTCAATGATGTTCCATTAATCTATGTGGCAGTACCATGCTGTTTTTATTGCTGTTTTTATGACTATAGCTCTGTAGTATACTTTGAGATCTAGTATAGTATTTCCCCCAGCGTTGCTCTTTGTGCTCAGGATGGCTTTTGATATCTGGGGCCTTTTGTGCTTCCATACAAATTACTTTTTTTCAACTGTGAAAAACTGCAGTGGAATTTAGGTGGGGGTTGTCTTGAATCTGCAGATTGCTTTTGATGGGATGTCTATTTTCACAATATTAGTTCTTCCAATCCATGAGCATAGGCGGTCTTTCTACGTCCTGGTGTGTTCCTCAATTTCTTTCTTTAATGATTTAAAATTTTCATTGTAGAGATCTTTAAAGTCTTTGGTCAGGTTTATTCTGAGATGTTTTATTTTTCTTTGC
>NW_008341788.1:6252-7251 GCF_000622305.1 Nannospalax galili
TTGCTGGGATTAAAGGATAAAACTATAAAACTTTTGAGTTTTTAAAAACTGTGTTTTCCATGTCTTGTCTTTTGTGTGTGTGTTTTATGTCTGCACGTGTGCTTATGTTCACATATTGTTTGCACTGTACCAGATTAGCCTGAAGATATGTTAATACTCACATAAAGATATTAAATTAACCCAAAAGTCCTTTAGTTTACATGACAATAAATTTTTGACAGAAAAGTTCAATATGTTGGTCAGGATAAGGATGTCTTCGGAATTGTGGAATATGTTTTACATAGATGTAATTATGCCAAAATAGGAAAAAAATAATTGACCTTGATATTCATGAAATAATGAGGAACGACAATATGTTATGGCATCATGCTGTAATCCTAAGTCATAAGAAAACCATTCCTTAGAGTTAAAGATAAACATATATAGCTATATCTTCCAACTAATGTCACATTAATAGGGTAAAACACCTGTGTGATAAGTACTATTCAAAATCTAGTCACAGGAGTCTAACTTCAAGGATCCCCTATACCCCTTTATTTCTAAAACTATTTGCTTTTAGTAAGGGAAGCTATATGTGATGTGTTTCCTAAATTGCATCCTAAATGACAAGAATACTAGAAGAAAATGGAAGAATTTGAATAGTGCTCAGGCTAATGAGCAGTAATGTCCAAATGTTAACATTGGCTTTGACCAGTGCATGTTGGTATGGAAAGTGTTCACGTTAACAATATCTGGACAATGGACACATGGGAACTTGCTATATGACTTCCTACTTTTTTTGTTGTTATAAAATTATTTGAAAGTCAAAAGAAAAAAAGAAAAGAAAATTAAGCAAAATGTGGCAGTGCCCTCCAGCAATCCAAGTCAGGAGGCAGAGGCAGGAGAATCAGGCTTTGAAGCCAGCTAGGGCTATGGGAGTATGACTCTGTCTCAATAAGTTAAAAAAAGAAAAATTTGCTGAAAGAGGGTTGGAAATGCACATATCTATGCATGAAAGAC
>NW_008341789.1:0-324 GCF_000622305.1 Nannospalax galili
CAGCGATCCAGCCTCTCCGGAGGCAGCATTCCTCTGTCACCGACTCGCAGATCCCAGCTTCAGCCGCCTCGTACTTTCCCACGTGTTCTAGCGGCCGGTGGAACTCGCATATTGAGGAAAGTACACAGGTGAAATCAGGGCGGAGACACGGCTGGACAACGCTCCAGCAGCAGAGACCCACAGAGACACGGAGAAGCCCGCGGGGCCAGACCCGCCTTCTTCCAGGGCGTGTGGCTGAGACCAGGGGACCGATCCCCACGGGACCGCGTGCACCATAGACACATAAAGTTCACAAAAAGAAGCAGACCTAAACTTGAAGGCTTG
>NW_008341791.1:0-171 GCF_000622305.1 Nannospalax galili
CCAGACCATCCAGGGCTGCATCGTAAGACCCTGTCTCAAAAAATAAAATAGTAATGGAACAAATTCCACTCTTAAAGACATCATTTGGAAAAAAGACAAGTCACTCTGTTCCACAGACATGCAAAACTATGAGGAAGAAATGTCTCCCAATAATAAAGACTGTTGGGAGTT
>NW_008341791.1:329-928 GCF_000622305.1 Nannospalax galili
TGAGGGAGTGTCATTACCCCTTAAGCCATGTGGGAATAGAACAAATAAGTGTCCTTGTTACATATCAGTGGACTCAGTATCTGTGGAATTTACTGGTAACAGCATCTAGTACTTCCAATCTCTGGGGCTATAAGCATAATCCAGTCTAGAGTCTACTGTTATACCAGACTCAACAGACTCTGTCCATTGGTCTTTTTCTGGATTTTTTTCCATAATTCCATACTTAATTCTCATAGCAAGTGGAGCAATGAGTCACCAGTCACAAAATTCCACTATTCTGTTCCAGAGAGGGTCTTCCTTGAGGATCTGGTTGGTCATGAGAAGCAGAGCATGGCACTGCTGGTAGCTGGAGGTTTCTGGGATCATGGGAGGAAGTAGGTGTGGAGCTACCCATGGAGTGTTCATGTTTCAGGGATGCCACTGGGATGCCAGAGGACCAAGGAATATGCAGCAATTGGGAGGTATACAGGAGGTTTCAGGAACTCTGAGGGTACGTGGAAATAGAGCAGCAGTGCCACCACTGAATAGATGTGGAAAGTAGCTGATTTCATCACTGTAGCCCAGGACCCCGTGCAGGGCCTCTCCATGTGGAGAAAACA
>NW_008341792.1:0-469 GCF_000622305.1 Nannospalax galili
GTACAGTTCTTTGGCCTGAAGGACTTATTTCCTTGTCTTTAGCCTAGGGGGGACTGAATTAGGGTCCTTCACTACACCTGACATCAGTGTGAGATATAGGCTACATTTTGTAAAGTGAATCTCAAATCCAATCAGAAAGTGGATGGTTACTGCCATAATATTTGTGTACCATTTCACCACTGGGCTATCTTGCTAGTTCTTGTAGCACATCAAATTCACAGCTAGTAAAGCTGATCACCCTTCTCTCTAGTAGCATGGGTTCTACCTTACAGCACTATTAAAGCCCATCAGTAGAGATGAAGCTTTGAAATCAGCTTGATTTCTCCTTGTTTGTTCCACAACTTGTGTGTGTAGTGTCTTCATCAAGAGATAATAGAGTCTTGCTGTCAAGTTCTGCTAGGTAACCAAGAACAGGGGTAATTGTCAGTGATGTTTGAGAGTCCTTGTTCCCTGGTCAACAGTTTCAAAA
>NW_008341793.1:0-3685 GCF_000622305.1 Nannospalax galili
TTTGGCACAGCATTAGTGATTTGGCAAGCTTTACAGCCATTTACAGTGTCTTTAATCTTTAAATTAGCATCCTTGATTTTTACTTTGGCATGTCAAATTAAGTCCTTCATTCTCTTGATGTACTTCAGCATCAGATAACGGGTTATCTCTCAAATCTGATGGAGTACCATTGACATGGACCAGGATTATGGCACAATCATTCAGGGGGCTATCCAAGTCTGGGTCCAGCAAGAGCATGGCTGGATTCAGGGTAACTGGAACCTTGAAGGTGATTCTAGCAGGATTAAGAAGTAATGCCTGATAATGAGTTATATTGGCGTTACTGAGCCATCTGTCCAGGGGCTGCTTTAAAACTCCTTCAATTGCATGTGGTGTGGTGATGGTCAAGTTCTGGCTCAAAGTCAGTTTGCCAGCATCTTTTCCAGTAGGGCTACAGCAAGCAATAATGCAGGGACATGGGGGCCAGCCTGCAGCCACTGGGTCCAGTTTTTTAGGCAAATAGGCTACAGGACGGCACCGTGGACCAATCAGTTGTGTCAAAACTCACTTTGCCACACCATTGTTTTGTCCACAAAGAAGTGGAATGGTTTAATCACATCAGGTAGCCAGAGGGCAGGGGCAGACAGTAGGGCCAGTTTTAATGCATCAAATGATTGTTGGTGAGCTTCTGTCCAGGAAAATTCTCCTGGCCTTTCCTTAGTGGCCTCATATAGGGACTTAACAATCTCAGGAAAACCCGGTATCCATAACCTGCAGAACCCAGCTTATCCTAGGAACTCTTGTACTTGGTGTGGGCTCCTCAGAATAGGGGTCCTGAGGACAGTTTCTTTTTGGGCATCAGAGAGCCAGTGCTTATCTTCTTTGAGTATATAGTCCAAGTACTGGACTTTTTGTTTTCATAGTTGGGCCTTTTTAGCAGAGGCCAGATAGCCCAGGCCTCCCAACATCTGTAACAGGTGTTATGTGCTGTCCATGCAAGCCTCTTGGCTGTCTGCCACCACAAGTAAGTCATCCACATACTGCAAGAGACTCCTTTCATCAATGCTATCTGTCTCAGCTGCCTCTGCTGGTCATTTGAATCCACAGTGGCAGCCAGCGGGATCCTTGCCAGGTCCTTGTTCTGCCACCTTTCTGCCTTTATCTGTTTTTCCTCTGCACTATCCCTATTATATTTGGCCTCCAGGTTTAATGGTGTGTACCTGTGGAAGGCATTCATTATTTTCTCCAAGAATGCAGCTGGGCTTTCATTTAGTTCCTGACTAATATCGTATACCTTTGCCAAATTAGTTGGCCCACGAGCAGCCACTTTGAGACCTGCCAACAGAGCCTGGTGGTAAACCAGAAGCCTTCCCTTACCTTCTGCAGTATTATAATTCCAGTCAGCCCGGGTCAGTGGATAGGCAGCATCAATCAGTGTCAGGTCAGTAGTAGGGACACCAGTATTGCCAGAAATTAACTTCTGGCTTCTGTTTGGATATGTTCCCTTGCCTCTGTGGTAAACAGGACCTGTAATAATTGATCACAATCATCCCAATGGTGTGTGACTAAGACAATTTCTCAAAAATTAATAAGCTCCTTAGGATTTTCAGAAAAGGGAGCATTCTGGGTTCTCCAGTTGTAAAGGTCACTAGTGGAGAATGGCCAATAATGATGGGGCTGGTGGCCAGCCTCATCTGTGGGGCCGGTGACACTGAGGGGTAGAACAGTAGAGCCTGGACCCTCCAGTGTTGCTGCCCTTCTAACAGGCATGGGGGGGACCGGCTCAGGAGTCCCCTGAGCCGGTCCCCCCCATGCCTGTGAAGAATCTGGTACCAGGGGTGCCAGTTCCAGAGGGGGTACCTTCTGTGGAGGAGGTGGATAAGGAGGGGGAGGAAAAGTTAGATCTTCTTCTGTGCTGCCCTGTAAGACAGGGTACAGTGACAGTACTGGTGGTTTGGTTTCAGGCTTAGGTGCTTTCTGGGTTGTCGTTTTCCGTTCTGCAGCCATCAGCGCCTCAGTTTTCTGTAAAGGAGGAAAAGACTTGACCCAAGGAGGGGGGTTATTAACTAAATCTCCCCAGACCACTATGTATGATATTTGATCCAAGTGTCCCATACGTGGTTGAAGAATAATTTTCTCAACAATGTTAATGACAGCACGATCAAATGTCCCCTCCGAGGGCCATCCAATGTTGAAAGTGAGCCATTCAGACCTGCAGAAAGTAGTTAGTTTATTCTTCCTGACACAACAGAGAGGTTATGGCCTCAAGTCTTAACCTCTCCAAAATGTGCAAGAACGAGGTCTGGGGGAATAGAGGGAGTCTGTCCAATTGTGTCCATCTCAGTCACAGAGAAAGAGACAACCAAAAACAAAACAGAAAGACAGAAAGACATGCAGAAGGCCAAGTAACAAATTCTCCCACTTGTGCAGAAAAAACACTGAAAGTAGGACAGTGGCGAACTACTGTGCCATGGGAGTGACCCACCTTGTCCTTTCACAGAAATCAACAGAGTCTGGGGCCTTTCATCCCCTCTGCCGGAGTCTGGAATGTCTTCCAGAGCTCTGTGGTCACAGTCATCCAGTGCATCCACTCCAACCACTCCTGATCACACTGTTCACAAGTTTGCTTTGAGGCTCAGAACAAAAGCTAGGACAGACACAGACAGGCACAACTAGAAACAAACAGACACTTACCGGCCAGGCCAGGAACCCTCCGGTTCAGAGGTCCTGGGGGATTTTGGGGATCCCGGAGGAGCCCCCAAGATATTATACCCAGTTCGCGAGGCACCAAAGACCACGAAAGAGCCGACCGATGCAAATACACAAGGGTTCTTTTATTGCTACAAGCTTAAGCTTGGGCCCACTCTGTCACCAACCCAGTGGATCTCAGATGTGAGACACCTTGCTTTGGGAGGCAGAGGTTTTTATAGGTGCATTTCAGCAAGTTCAGCAAGTAGGGGAGTAGGGGGTCTCCAGCCTGGCAAGCATCTGATTGGTTGTAGCCAAGTGCTGAACTGTAAACTGCTGGCTTCAGGAAATCTGAAAAGACATCAGGACTTTTAGTACTTTTCTGTCCCTGGTTAATTGACTGTTGGTGGGGGAGTTTTTCTCTATCCACTCCAAGCATATTTTTTTGTCTCTGTGTGTGTGTGTGTGTGTGTGTGTGTGTGTGTCTGTGTCTGTGTGTGTCTGTGTGTGTGTGTCTGTGTGTCTGTCTGTCTGTGTGTGGGTATGTGCACCTGCATGCAGTTACTTTCGGAGGCCAGAAGAAGGCATCAAACCCTGTGGAACTGGAGTTATGTGCAATTGTGAGCACCTTGGCATGGGTGTTGGGAACTGAGCTAGGCTATCTGTAAGAACAGTACAAGCTCTCAACTGCTGAGCCATCTCTCTAGCCCCTCATTCAATTTTTGATATTTTTAGGTGTTATAGACAGTCTTTCTTTGTTTCATTTGATGCTATCACTGTCTTTAAAGTCGCTGATCTTTTCTAATCTTCCTTCTGCTATGAATTACAGTCAGTGTATTCAGTTTGGTCCTCCTATGAATCTTCTGGTTCTTTGTATCAACATTCTTCAACAGAAATTATAAATATGACTGCTTCCCGGAGAAGCAACAGATGTCCCTATTAGGGCCTGGGAAGATGTTTGGCATACTGGGATGGCTTCTGAGTTGAACACTTCTGGAGAGAAGCAAAGACCTCTGCC
>NW_008341794.1:0-336 GCF_000622305.1 Nannospalax galili
TCTATGCTGGGTTTTTGTCTGCCTGAGTTTGCATGGGTCTTGTGCATGCTGTAGGTTCATATGAGCAAGGTCCCAGGAGTCTGTAAGACTCTATTTCCCTATGGTCATGCACCTCCTCCCTGGCTCTTACAATCTTTCTGCCCCTCTTCTGCAACTGTCCCTGAGCCCTGGGTGGGTGGAGTTTAATATAGTGAGTTCCAGGCCAGCTGGAGCTACAGAGAGACCCTGTCTCAAAAAGACAAAAATACATAAATAAATAAATAAATAAATTGATAGATAGATAAATGATTGATAGAGATAGATAGATAAATGATTATGATAGAGAGAGAGATAGAT
>NW_008341795.1:0-957 GCF_000622305.1 Nannospalax galili
GGGATTAGCCAGGTGTGGCGGAGACCCCAGGTTGTCCGCACACACCACGCCGGGGGTCAAGCGACCCGCACCATAGCTACTGAAAACAACAGTCTCTTGTACTGCATTTTCTGTGCAAAGAAATTCATAGTCTTTACTACATGAATGGTTAACTTATGTTGAGGAAGTGTAGCCTGGTTGTCCTTGGATTCCACTATTCAATATCCCACTGGCTTGTACTCCACACAAACCAGACATAATGCTCTCACTGCTTTTTAAGAAAATATCTCGTACACCTCGCACATGGATATTTTTTCAATTGATACATAATGCTTCTTTAATGCAAAATGTTATTTTTCATTGTTTCATCTAGAAATATTGTTTTCCTTTTTCCTGGAGTCATATACTACCTCTTGCAGGCAGTCTTCCTTTTCCCATGGATTTAAGAGCTTCTTGATTTAAGTTTCTGCAGCAATTTTATTATAATTTTATGAATAGAATAATATGATTTTTATGAGCACCACCCCTCTTTAATCCTTAGATTGAATTTCTCTCTAATAAAATAATCCTGTGAAAATTCTGCACATTGTAGGTCATCCAAAAACCAAAGCTTTTATAGCTCATGGAGGAGCTAATGGCATGTATGAGGCAATCTACCATGGTATTCCTGTGGTGGGCATTCCCTTGTTTGCGGATCAACCTGATAACATAGCTCACATGGTGGCCAAAGGAGCAGCTGTGAGATTGGACTACAGCACACTGTCAACTACAGATCTTCTCACTGCCCTGAGGACAGTCATTAATGACCCTTCGTGAGTATGCCTAATTTAAAACGTATTTATGGGAGGCAAGATGGAACAAACAGTACAGCGTTTAAGAGTCCTTGCTGATCTTTTGTAGGACCTATGTTTGGTTCTCAGTATTCATATCAGCTGGATAACAAGCACCTATCAATCCAGTTCCAGGAGTTCTGATGTC
>NW_008341796.1:0-1409 GCF_000622305.1 Nannospalax galili
AGTGGGTAAAATATGAATTACATATTCCAGTAATAAAATGTGTAAACATCTGTTTTTAATTTACTCCATTTAAAATAATTCCATAAGAATAGTTTTGGCTCACCACCCTCTGCTTCCCTGGGCTGCACAACCCACCAGCCTCTCTCCTGGGTAATTTCATCAGTGCCCACCGCTGCCTTGACTTCCCCAGCCTCATTCACCCTCCCACTTCCCCCGTGGGTCTCTCCTCCTAGCGAGGTTACTGTTCCATTTGCTGTCTAGCGCCCCAGACACTGGGGCTTACCTCTCCACCTGGAACCACCACTGCTTCCTGATCCTTTACATCCAGACCAACCCAGTTCCTTCCTATGGCCCCCAGGAGCACCCTGGGCCTGGCCCCACCCTCACCCCCTTTGCTTCCCCGGGCTGCACAACCTGCCAGCCTCTTTCCTGGGTGACTCCATCGGTGCCCATCATTGCTTTGACTCCTCCAGTCTCATTCACGCTCCCACTTCCCTTCCCGGTCTCTCCTCCTAGCCTGGTTGCCTTGGTCTTAGTTTTCGTAATTCCCATGCTTTCAGATACCTGTCTCTTTTAGGTTTTCAAATGTAGTAGCATACAGGTTTTAAAGTATTCCCCTTTTAATGTTCTGGATGTTTTTGCTGTCTGTTGTGATGTTTCCCCTCTAATCTCTGATTTTCTTGATTTGGAGGTGTTCTTTCTTTCTTTAGGTTACCTAGGCTAGCAGTCTGTCACTCTCGTTTATCTTTTTAAAGAATCACCTCTCAGATTCGCTGATTCTTTGTATTGTTTCCTTTATTTCTATTTCATTTATTTCTGTTCTGCTTTTTATTTCTTCTCATCTGCTGAGTTTGATTTTCATTTGTTGTTGCTTTTCAAGTATCTTGAGTTGCAATGTTAAATCCTTTATTTGTGTTCTTTCCGTTTTTTTTTTTTGTTTGTTTTTTTTTTAATGTAGGCATTTAGAGCTATAAACTTCCCTCTAAGGACTGCTATCAATATGTCCCAGATGCTTTGTTGTGTTGTATTGTCCTTTTCATTTAGTTCCAGGGATACTTTTATTTCTTTCTTAATTTCTTTTTTGACCCATTCATCATTTAGGAGTGTGTTGTTTAATCTCCATGTGTTCATGTGGTGATTAGGGCTCTAGGGCTTCTTCTGGTGTTGATTTTAAGCTTTATTGCATTGTGGTCTGATAGAGTACATGGAATTATTTCAATCTATTTATTTGTTGAGGTTTGCCTTGTGCCCGAGTATGTGGTCAATTTTGGAGACAGTTCCATGGAGCGCTGAATAGAAAGTATATTCTTTGGTCGTTGGTTGGAATATTCAGTAGATATCTGTTAGGTCCATTTGAAATATGATATTGTTTAGTTCAGATGTCTCTCTGTTAATTCTCTGTCCTGTTG
>NW_008341797.1:0-254 GCF_000622305.1 Nannospalax galili
CTGTAAAGACATTTATCCCCCAGGAAACATTCTGCCCATTACATAGAAAAAAGTGCATTTTAGAAAATTCATTATTTGTTCTGTAATTCCCTTGAAAATATCCAATTCCTAGTTCTACTACACATTTTGTAAACAGAAAAGTGTTCTCTGAAGATATCACCCCTCAGTCCCAATGTACTTCAAATTCCAATTCTAAACATAATTCAATGCCTGCTATTATGTTACAATGCTTTGAACATATATTTTTATTTTTT
>NW_008341797.1:312-468 GCF_000622305.1 Nannospalax galili
AAACTAAAAAATTCATACCCACTAAATATATACATTTTAACGTTAATGCCTCTTAGAGACAAGAAACATAACTGTTCTTTGAACTGACATCTCTGCTACCCTTACATTTAGGCTGTTCCTAATCCATTTATAAGTCCTTATTAGTAGCTCCCTTTT
>NW_008341798.1:0-480 GCF_000622305.1 Nannospalax galili
TCCTCAAATATAATTCATTTTTTATAATTTGTTGATTTTTATGTGTGTGTGCATTTCACACAGAACATCCCAAACCGTCTTGCTCAACTATACACCCACTTTCCAGATGGCACCCTCGCATAGCCTCCCTCCCCCACTAGAGCTCTTGTACTCTGTCATCTCTGTTACTGTCCACTGTGTTGTCGGAACCCCCAGCCATTCCACACTGCTTGTCCATCTGGTGAATCTAGTCAGCCTATGTAAATGTCTTTGTTTTGAAAGGTCAACTGATCCTCATCTAGCAGCAGTCAGTTGTCAATATTTCTTTAGAGAGTGGATCTGCTGTTCATTTTCCATGTTCTATACTGGGTTACTATCTGGAAGTCACTTTGGCCACCCTGGACAACAACTCAAAAGATGGTGTCTCCTATCTGGCCTTGTTGAGTGTTATGTAGCCTCTAGACGTACATATGGACTCTTAAAAAATTATATTGGCCCCTT
>NW_008341799.1:0-291 GCF_000622305.1 Nannospalax galili
GTGTTGAAACACCTTCTACAGAGAAGAGCATGGTGGCGCATGCCTGTAATCTCTCACTTGTTAGGTAGAACTAGGTGGATCTCTAAGTGCAATTCAAGCCTGGTCTACACAGTGAGTTTCTGGCCAGCTGGGACTACAGGGAGACCCTGTACCAAAACTAATAAACAACAAACAACAAAAAACCCACCACAAACCATAAAAAGATAGCATCATATTATATTTGTTTTACATATATTTTTGTTGAATTTTGGTACATTTCATACAAAAAAACTTAATCATCTTTAGATCCTC
>NW_008341800.1:0-252 GCF_000622305.1 Nannospalax galili
AGAGATTCACCTGCCTCTGCTTCCCAAGTGCTGGGATTAAAGGTGTGTGCCCCCATGCCCGGCTATTTATTCATTCTTTTTAAAGAAGAAGCATTTCATTACAGCTTTAACATACTCAAAAACAGTTTCCAGAGCAAAGATACATCTCTTACAAAAGTGGCTATAAAATTTTCAGGTTCACTGTTGAATTAATACAGTTACACAATACTGAATTCTGTATAAGCCCTGTAAGACATTGTGTCTTATAGAAAG
>NW_008341801.1:0-564 GCF_000622305.1 Nannospalax galili
AGGTATAGTATCATATCATCTGAAAAAAGTGATAGTTTGACCTCTTCTTTTACAAATAGTACTCCTTTAATTTCCTTCTCCTGCTTATTGCTCTAGCAAGAGTTTCAAACACTATGTTAAAAAGGAGTGGAGATAGTGGACATCTGTCTTAGTTTGTTTCTCCATTGCTGTGACAAAACACTCTGACCACTATCAACTTGGGGAGGAAAGGGTTTATTTATCTTATATCTCCTGGGTCACAGACCATAAGGGAACCCAAGGTAGGAACTCAGGGCAGGAACCTTGAGGCAGGAGCCGGAGCACAGGTCATGGAGGAAGGCTGCTTACTGGCTTCCTCCCTGGCCCCTGCTCAGCCTGCATTCTTATGCAACACAGGCCCACATGCCCAGGGGTGGCACCACCACAGTGGGCTGGGATATCCCACAGCACTCATCAAGAAGGTGTCCCACAGACATGGCCACAGGCTGGTCAATTCCCCAACTGAGGCTCCCTCAACCCAGTTGTGTCAAGTTAACACTGAAGCTATCCAGCACAATTGACCCCTTGTCAACTTGACACACAAAC
>NW_008341802.1:0-874 GCF_000622305.1 Nannospalax galili
TTAAAACACAGATTAGCTGCACCATAGTAATCATTAGTGACTTCAATTATCTACTATTTTCAATAGACATGCCAACTTAACAAAGAATAAACAAATAGATATCTGAATTAAATGGCAACAGTCCTAAGAGGAAACTTTAAATATGTCCATTAACAAATGTGAAAGAGCACATATAAATTACTTAACAATGCAACTTAAAACTCTAGAAAGGCAAGAACAAAGCAATCCCAAACCTAACAGTGGAAAACAAATAACAAATATTAGAGCAAAAATAAATGAAACAGAAACAAAGAAAACAGAGAAAATCACTGAATATAAGAACTGGTTCTTTTCAAAGACAAACAAGATAGACTGAATCTTTGCCCTTTGCCCAGAAAGAAAGGAAGAACAATTCCAATTATACACAACCAGAGATGAAAGCAGAAACAGCACAACAGATCAAAGCATTTGAAATGCTCTAAAATTTGTTTTCATCATTAATGTCCCTTGTGAAAAACTTAGTAAGTTGATTTTCTGATATGTATGACATTTCATGTGATAGAGACTATACAGAATTAAACATGTTTTTCAGAATGCATACAATGTTAATAAAAACATAAATAAAATACTTGGAGTCCATTTCATTTAATTAAATTTGGTGTTTTGTTTAAACTTGAATTTCCGCTGATTGAACTATATAATCATGTTTTATAACTACCTGACTCACTGACCTGGATTTTTTGTTATTTCTTTTTTTTTTGGTATACATTTTTATTTAAAAGGTTATTCTAACCTGGTTTTTAGTGTACTTAATTTTCAGTGTTGTTCCTCACTTACTGATCGTACCAGAATGAAGATTGTGGTTTCTTTTTTTATTTTAAAGTGTAAACTGCAC
>NW_008341803.1:0-696 GCF_000622305.1 Nannospalax galili
GTATCCAGAACATATAAAGAATTTTTTACTTAATAATAAAAGGACAAAAAGCCCAAATAATAAAATTATGAAAGTATTTAAGTACATCCAGAAGATGATATATAATTGAGGAACAGACACCTGAAAAATGTCAGCGAGAACATCATTATCCAGTAAAGAGATTCAAATGTTGCTGAAATAAACTAGTATTTCAAACATTAGAATGACTGTCATCAAAAGGATGGACAATAGTAAGTGTTGGTGAAGATGCAGAGATGTTAGAATGCTCATATATTGTTATTGTCAAATTGAAAGAATAAGTCAGTTATGATGATGCATTGATATGTACCTGTAGTTCTAGCACAGTGGAAGTTGAGGTGGAAGGATTATAAATTTGAGGCCAGCTTTAGTAACATGGTGGGAGTCTTTCCTCAAAAAATAAAACAAATAAAAAAGCAAACCAATAATAAAAACAAAAAGTTTAAAAGACAAAAGGAAAAATAACGTACAATTTTGGAAACGAGTCTAACAGTTTCTTAAAATGTTAAATATACATTTCATTATAGAATCCAATATTTCATTCATTGATAGTTACCCAAGGAATGGAAACATTTGTCACCATAAAAATTATTCTGCATAAGTCCATAACAACCTTATTTTTATTAGATGTACCTGGAGATAATCTAAATGAGTATCAAATGATAAATAACTAAACAA
>NW_008341804.1:0-724 GCF_000622305.1 Nannospalax galili
CAACTCCATTTTATAAAAGTAGCCACCTTAGAGCTTAGAAATCAGCTCAGCAGCCAGCTCAATGTCCAGATGTAGTTCCAGTAAGTTACTTCCCCCTTAGAAGGGTGTTTTCCTTTTTAAAAATAGCTGGCCATAGAGAAGAATGTCACTACCCAAATATCAAAGCTCTGTTTCTTGCCCATCTAAGGGAAAGTAACTTAAACAATATTCTGGTTTTCTTCATAAGTATCCTGAAATAGCAATGACTCCAAAAGCTCCTTCCCCATTTTCCAGAAATGTGTAGCTGGATCCCATTTGCTTGCAAAACAAAGAATGTTATGATATAACTAAACTGTTGATTTTGGCTACTGAAAGTCGATTATCTTGCTGACATAGGGGCATCCTGACCTTACTCAGGACCGCCCTGTTACTTACAATGTGTGCAGAAATTCTTGTGGTTTTCTCTTGTGTTTTTTGCCTTTATAAGCTGGTTTCCTTCTCCCCCCAGGGCCCTGTGTCTCCAATCAGACTGAGAGTCTGTGGTGAGCAGCAGCTAATAAATTTAGCTAATTAAAATCTGAATTGGGTCTTTTCCTGGTGGCTTCAAACTCCATAACACTTTATGTGTGTGCATCAAATTCATTCTTCTATCTTAAGAAATAAATGCAAGGTTTTTAATTCTAGGCACAATTTGGCAAAGAACAGACTTAGTTCTGTTATTAAAAACTAATATTTTAAATACTTT
>NW_008341805.1:0-327 GCF_000622305.1 Nannospalax galili
CACCCACATGGCAGCTAACAACCATATGTAATTCCAATTCCAGGGAATCCAGGAATTGGTTCTCTGGACCTGTGGACAAAGCCGGTGGTAGAGTGCCTGCCCAGCAAGTGCAAGACCCTGGGTTTTCTCTCCAGCACCGTAAAAATTAAAGTAGGGCTGGCCACATGGGAAAGGTGCCGGCTACTCAGCCTATGGAGCTGAGTTCAATCCAGGGATCCCATGGAAAGGAAGAAGGACAGGAGTGACTGTACAGAGTTGTCCTCTGACCTCCAGACTCACACAGTTACACACACACACACACACACACACACACACACACACACACAC
>NW_008341806.1:0-4974 GCF_000622305.1 Nannospalax galili
CTGATATGATAAGAATTCATACCCTTATCCTACCAAATATTTATCACAATACATCAGCTTAGGCTTATTATTTATCAGTCATAATAGTGGCTAAAATTAGGCATAATTCAATAGTTCAAAAACTAAAACAATATAACCAACATATAGTTTCAGGCAAAGGACATGAAAAAGCAGACGTTGAATTTTTAACTAAATACAATTATTTTTCAATACATTCTAATGCATGTGCTTATGTGCATGGGAGTGCATTGTGTGTTTGCAGTTTGAAATAACAATCCAGCCAAGTACAACATGAACAGCTACTTCTGACATATATTCATATTTGTAAACAGTGACTACTTCTTAGATACACATTCATATGCTGCATTTATTGATTCTCTAGAATGGGAGATGAATATTTCAGTTACAGTGCATTCCAGGTTAAAAAAAACCTACAAAGAGATAGCAAGCATGCACACACACACGCATGCTCACACACACACACACACACACACACATCATTCATTAACAACAGGGCATGTGGTATTACACCACTTAGTTATACCAATATTTTTTGTGTTAATCATTGTAGTTACATAAATATTATTCCTTATCTTGAAAATTATGATTATCGGGGCTGGAGAGATGGCTCGGTGGTTAAGGAACACTGGTTGCTCTTGCAGAAGACCCGGGTTCCAATCCCAGCACCCACATGGCAGCTCAAAACTGTCCATAACTCCAGTCCCACGGGATCCAACAGCCTCTTCTGACTTCTGCAGGCACTGCAGGATGCGGGTGCACTTACCTACATGCAGGCAATATACGCATACACATAAAATAAAAATAGTAAATAAAATTTTTTTAAAAAAAGAAAATTATGATTGTCATTATTTCCTACTATTTTCATTTTCTTTGTTTAGTGTTGTAGCCCAGCAATGACTTATTCCTCCCAATTTCCTTTGAAGAGCCACAGGCGAGTGCAGGGCACTATGGGAAAAACAGTGGAGCCTAGCGTGTGGGAGATTGGACCTGAGGAGGAGGTGGGTGGCCACCGGGGAAAATGGCCAGGGTGTTCTGCAAGCGTGGAAATGAGATGGGGCATTTCCAGACCTGGGGCAAGCCGGAGGGCCCAAGGCGAAAGCTAAGGGAGGAGCAGAAGAGATTAGAAAGATTGCCTCCTATCGTCTCTTAGTAAGTAACCCTGCACTCCCTACTATAAACTCAAACTAAAAATGTCTAATGTTAGTCTGTGAGCCTGGGGCCTTGGGAGGGAGCCTCCCAAGAAAGGAAAAGGAAAACAAAATTAGTGGGAGAACTGCATTATATTCTCATTTCAGTTGGTAATTTTCCATTTCTTGAGTTAGAATTCTACATATTCTAATAGATGTTTCAAGATTCCAGGGAGAGATGTTCAGTTAAATAGAGCATCAGACTACAGATGGCAGCGTCCGGGCTTCACTGTTTATTCAAATCTGCAGCATCCACCTGGTAAATACAGAATTGAGAGCACACTCATTTCTCACCCTTACTGAATACACAGATTCCTGGAGAATGTGACTTCCTGTGACTTTGCTTCAGACAACTGGATAGAAAACATTCTCGCGCATTTCATGAAGAAATAGAAAATAGGTGGTAAATCTATGGCAGACATGGCGGTCTATCACTATAATTGTTCAGTGCATGAATAAAGCAGGTGCTCTTGAGAATTGTGGCGCAATCTCGATATGAATACCTTATATGTCACTCGGGGATTTCTCTGAAGGGTTTTATGCTTCAATTCAATCTTAATATTCTCAAATTCCATGACTGTGTCTTGAGTTGATATTAGTCCATTCATACTGACAGACACTTTGAGAGAATTTTCTATTAAGATGATAAAATGCAGAGATCTTTACAGTGCTTTACTATCTGGAAGATAAATCTGGCTGCCATTGTTGAGAAACAAGATGGAGAAAGAAGCTCTGAGACTCTCGCTTCGGGGAATGAACACAGCCACTCCTTCCCTTCCATCCCCATGCATTGATTTCTCCTTCTCTGTCACCACTCAAGGTCCCCAGGACAGGGCTTCTTAGACTGGGTTTCCTTTGAGAGAAAGTCTGTTTTCCTGTGGAGAAACTCAGTCACCTGGTGTATTGGTGTGGGGTGGTGTAGATAATTCCAACAAGATCAGCATCCTGTTTACAACTTTGTTCTCTGCTTACACTCCTCTTATTCTCTGTTTACATTCCTCTTATTACCAAACAGGACTCTATGGGGCCTGTAGATTCACAGCCTGTTTTACTTAATGCATGAAAATTTACCTAACATTAAGTGTACAACATCTTCCCAACTGCATTTTCTTCACTCTTCATTATGCTATTGTGTTTCAGAAATTTAATGAACTCTTCTTGACTGGTTACTGTTGTTTCTTTGTCTACACTAAAAGTACTTGTTTTGATTCATATTAGTGCTATTGTCAGTGTATATTGGACACAGGACAGAAGGTGTGTTTATATATGTTGAACAACTGTATATATTTTAAAGTTAATTTCTAAAATAATTAGATTTGCCAAAGAAAATCTTATTTGCACTGCTAAAAATCATTTTTCAAAAGATGTTTTGGGCACGGGGGCCATGCTAATCTTCTCTGTATCATTCCAAGTTTAGTATATGTGCTGAAGAAAAGACGAAGGAACCCGGAGCTCCTTCCTCCCAAGCCCATGTGACCCTGAGGAACAGATCCTCAACTGACCTTAAGAGTAAGAACAAATTGGTTTATTTGGGCCAACTACATGGTCTAAAACACCAAAAAGGAAAGTATAATCAAAGATTAAAATGATCAATATATTTTTTAAGAGTCCAAGAGATTGCATGCGAAGACTTAAGTTCATATAAGATGTTATTTAGAGAATTATTTCTCATTGATGATTTTGTTCTTAGCAAGAGAATCCTACTCAGATGAAAGACTTCTTATCTTGGCCTAATTCAACACTGCAGTGCAAGGAAAACAAGCCCACTCTTGTTCTAACAAAAAATAAATGATGGCTAAATTTCTTTTCTCTCCCTGTCTAGAAGCCATTTGGGAGAGAACTCACTGACTCTAGCCACTCCAACAGCTGTCAAAGTACAGCAAAACAAAATCCTGAATTCATCACTCTCAAGTACAGCCTTGGCAGCCAAAAGAAAGAATGAGGAGGAACCCAATAGATGGATGCTTTTGGAAGCCCTCATCAAGAAATTTCAATGGACTTCAATTTAGAAATTTGGAATTTGCCCTGTTCTGACTTTTTCTGGTTCCCTGGCTAGAACTTACAATGCTAACTACTCCTGCCTTTACTTCTCTTTGACATCTACTCCCAGGCACCAGTCAAGGAATTTCTTTTCTCCCTACAGTTAAGAGCTACACAGTTTGGGAGTTGTTTAGATAGACCCACTGAAGGGGTACCCCAATTGCCATTCCCTGCACCCCTATTCAGCATGTAAGAATCCAGAGTGGTCAGCATCCCAATTTCCTATTCACAATTTGGGTAACTTCTTCAGAGGGTGATGTGATAAGAATAGGAGGTAGAAATTGGCTAGGAAGTTAGGGTAAAAAGACCCCAAAGAAAAATAGCCAATTTCTTTCTTGGCTAAAAGTCAAAATGTCCTTAGGCCCATTATCAGCATCCTCTGTTCCAAATGCCAAAAATGTCAAAAGTATTGTTATCTTATCCAGAAAGACTTTAGGGTTACCTCTTCAGAAGGGGGAGTGTTAGAGTAGCAAATAATGCCCTAAATTCAGCTGGTCAAGCCTATAAAATCTCTAGTCTGTTGAAAGACCCACCTTTCCAGCTTCACTAGTCAATCATAGGACCACCCCTAGGAAGGCAGATTCACCTTAAGTTATGCTAAATAGATTGTTGGAATAGCGAGTGCCTTAATGAGAGAGCAAATTTTTCCTGCCTGGAATCCTGCGTCCTAGTACAGAACTCCTCTATCCAGCAACAGACGTGTCTCAATGTCTCAGAAAGTCTTCCCGCTTTTCTGAAGAATTCAGAAAAGCATAATTAATTTCTCATTTTCTTTTACATATCCCTTTTCTAAACATGCTTTCTTTAAGGCTTTGGGCTGGTCCTAGCAGCTTGTATTTCTTTCCTTTTCCTCTAAAGCTTCCTTTTCCCAGCCATGTGGCTGCCAGTCAGCCATGTGTCTGACCTCCATGCAGGCTCTAAACCTGTCTGGCTCCATGGATTCCTTTTCTTCTCCTCACCATTCTCCTCCCCAAGACATCTGCCAAGATTACTATCTCACCTGCCCTGAGAATTTTTCTTTAAAATTCTAATAAAACTGTAAGAATTTCCCCCAATAAAAAGATGTTTGGGGACTGGAGCAATGGCCTAGGGGGTTTAAAACACTGGCTGTTCTTGCAGAGGCCTCAACCTCAATTCCTAACACCTGCATGGCAGCTCAGAATCATTCTAACACCAGTTCCAGGAAAATCTGGCACTCTCTTCTCATTTCTGTGTGCATTCCTCAACACGGGTGTACTTACATACTTACAGGCAATACACATGTACATATAAAAAAATAATGAATTTTTTTAAGTTTTATGGAAATGGACTTCTGAAATAATATAATTCCTTGACCTATACCTTCTTTGTCAATGAAAATACCTTTCTAAAGAACCTAAATATTTAGAATACTTCTTAGAGTACAAATTACCTCAGACAGATTCAGTAGAACCTAGTGTTTCTTCTAGTGATTCAGTGAAGTGAGTTTTCTGTTCTCGACCACAGACTTATATTTACCAGAATGAGGAAAGGTGACTGCAAGAACTTACCTGCTGCTAAAACCTGTCTTTTGGGAATAAATGAACATGCAACAACAGGTCAGAGGACATGGACTGTGACAACCACAGATCACCACCCAGGAACCTGGACACTGGACCAGCATTTGGTTGCTTTTCCTACAGCCATGGTCTTGTCTTTCTCTCACTCATCCTCCTCATCACAGCTAGTGGCACAGAAGGTAAAATAC
>NW_008341806.1:5373-9377 GCF_000622305.1 Nannospalax galili
GAACCCAAAAAGTATAGTACTAGGAGAAACAAAGATTGTCTAAATTTAATTTTTTACGTTCAATTTTTTTTCCTGCCTAACAGTTGTATTTTGTTCTTCTGCACCTAAATGTGTACAATGCTTGGTTTTAGGTCCAAAAAAATGGAACAAATTAAACCATATCTTGGTCGATTTCTTTTATTGAAACATCTGTGCCCGGATCATCTGACACAGCAGTTAAGAGACCTTACTATTTTCCCAGAGGACCCAATTTCAGTTCATAGCAACCATGACTGGCAGATAAAAATTGCCTTTAACTCCAGTTTCTGGGAATTCAGCTCCCTTTTAAGGAGGAAAATAAACCTAAGTGCATATACTTTTGAACTATTTGCCACAATACTAGAATTATTGGCCTTAGTAATTAGGTTACAAACTGAGGGGACAAAAGAATATGGCATTTATCTGAGAGATGCCCAGTACTAGGTGACACATCTACAGTTGAACCTCTACAACTAAGGCTCATGAAACATAGCAGAACAATGGACAGAGAGAAAATAATGCATCTCTCAACTCTCACCAGTAAAGCTTCCTTATACAAGAGTGTGATACACACAGAACCCCACAGCTGGCCAAGTTTTAAAGATTAAGAGACTGCAGAGTGTAGGATAGGACTCCTGTGTGGTACCTCATCCACCCACAGCTCAGGAACCATTGCAAAAAACAGGGTGGAAACATTGTAAGAGCCAGGGCTGGTTCAGGAACACAAGGAAGCAGAGGCTTCCAGGCCACTAGAAGTTTGCACATGTGAACTTGTGGCAATGGTGGCATTGAGCAGAGGACCCATGCCAACCCGATTAAACAAGGGCCCAAAGGGAAGGAAAGAAATAGGTGGTGGGCCTGCACTAGACTGAGAACTATTGGTAACCGATTGCTGCTGGGAGAGGGAGAGCATGCCTGGATGGGCTGACGAATTTACACCAAAGGAAATTTGGATACAAATGCAAAATACATGAGGTCTGGTGGGGGAGGAGGGAGGCAAGGATGGGGGAGGGGGTCTAAATTTGATTAAGAACTGTTGTATGAAATTACAAAAGCTCAATTAAAATGTTTTTTAATTAAACAATATATAGAAAATAGCATGTCATCAAGAAGAAAGACTAAATAATAAATGGTAACAGTCAAGTTCATGGTAAAAAATTAAATTCGACTGTAACACTCTACAGCAGAAAGAAATATTCTGAAGTGAAAACAAGGAAACAATCACATTTGCAGCAGCAAAGCGTAAAAATCTTGGTGCATAACCAAATATGTAAGAGATGTATGCAATTAAAACAATTACTGGTGCTCCCATCGGTCTGCACCCAATTCCCCGTCAACAATTTGGGTAACCTCTTCAGAGGATGGTGTGATAAAAATAGGATGTAAAGGGCTGGAGAGATGGCACGGCAGTTAAGAACACTGGTTGTTCTTGCAGAAGACCCAGGTACCAATCCCAGCACCCACATTAGGAATTGGCTAGGGAGTTAAGGTAAAAAGACCACAAAGACAAGTAGCCAGTTTCTTGGCTAAAAGTCAAAGCATCCTTGTACCTCTTAGCAACATACTCTGTTCCTAAGGCCAAAAATGTCAAAGGTATTTGGGAGCTCTTATCTAATCCCTGAAAGATTTTAGGGTTACCTCTTCAGAGAGGGGAATGTCAGAGTAGCAAAAAGCCTCATTAAAACAAAGAGAAAGAAAGAAAGAAAGAAAGAAAGAAAGAAAGAAAGAAAGAAAGAAAGAAAGAAAGAAAGAAAGAAAGAAAGAAAGAAAGAAAGAAAGAAAGAAAGAAAGAAAGAAAGAAAGAAAGAAAGAAAGAAAGAAAGCACACACGAAATTCACGAAGTTGTCAGAAAAAGTGAAGGGGAAATATGGGTGGAGTTGGAGGGGAGGGAGTGGGCATGGATTTGATTAAAATACACCTTATATTCACGTGTGTAATTATCAATAATTTTTTAAAGTTAAAAAAATGCTGGTGCTAAGAAATAGAGACTTTCTAAATGGAAAACCACCTCATGCCTAAGGATTAGAAGACACAATACTGACAAGGTAGCAATAATATTCCTCAAAGTAATCTAATCAATCAGTTTCATCACTATTAAAATTCTAATTCTGATTCAAGTAAACAGTAGAGGAAGGGACAAACTCCCAAAATTCAAAATTTATTAGAAAGCTACAGTAATGAACACAGCACGCTGCTGGCACATATCGTCATCAAACCCCAAAGAGCTTTGATATCCAGAATGCTACCTAAACATCAAGTTCCTTCAGCAAGTAATGATGGAATTAGCATAAGAAAAGGAGGAACTGCAAGGCTTAAAGAAGAGAAGGCCTCCATTCCTTATTATTTGGACACACAGATTTGAGCCCAATTCATCCAAATAAGAATAAGTAAACCACAATTCATCAGAAAGTCACAAGTTTGTTCACTCAAACACATAGTTCCAAATGTGAAAATGTCAGCCTATAGAATGGTGAAAATATCTTCATATGACTAGATACATTTTAAAAATTCTTAAATATCCACAACAAAAAGGGCAAGCAATCAAATTTAAAGATCAGAAAAACATGACTAAAGAGTGTCTGAATAGGAAACACAAATGTGAACCAGCACGTGAAAAGTTGTTCTTGACCACTGTGCATTAATGAGATGCAGTCAAACCTGCCCTGACATACCGCTTCACACTCACTAGGTAGGGATTAGTAAATATACATTTGCACAATAACATAGCTATTTAAAAATAAGGGATCTTATAGATATGAACTTGTATGTTAGTTGTTGGAGATTTTAGTTGTTTTCACAAAGTTGAACACAATATTTCCATTTTAATCAGAAACTCCTGTCTGAGGAATATACACACAGAAAATGAAAACATGCCATAAAAAATATATACATAAAAGCTCATAGATATATAGCTTAGAGGAATCAGAGGTAGAAACAGCATATTCAACAATGATGCATAAGTGAATTGTGGTACTCATGCATGTAAAATGAAGTTTGTTGCAACAAAAAAAGGAAGTATATCTTAAATCAACATCCAAATTTAGACAACTCCAAAGGACAGAAAGTGAAGATGACATATACTGAGCCAGTTATGATTATACATTCAAAATAGCAAATCTATATAGACAGAAATAAGACTAATAGTTACTAATGATGGGATCAGGAAAGGTGAGTGGTTGTTTAATGGCTATGCTATGTTTCTGTAAAGCAATGGAATATTTTCATACTAGAGAGAGCTGATAGCTGCAATGTTTTGTGAGTGCTGTCACCATGTTATACATATAACATGGTTATATACATAGCATTTGATATGAATTTCATCTCTTTTGCCTCTCTTGTAAGTAGAACCACTCCCTGAAATTATTTAGATTAAAGTAAATTGCTATACAATTCCACATTGGCCTCTGAGAAACTGGATAAGCATATTCTAAAATTCATATGGATTCAAAAGGCCTAGAATAGACCTGACAAGACCACTGCTGGCATAAACTCACAGAATCTGGAGTTGCCTTCCCAAGACCTTCAAAGATCCAGGCAGTCCACATTGTAGCATGAAGTAGGAAGTATTTCATGAGCCCCCACCACCAGCTGCAGAGCTATGGACAATTGATGGTTTCTCGGGGATGGCAAGTCCATTTACGTTAAAAGTGTGAACCCTGGTAGGTTGACCATGCTCCAGTAGTTTTCCCCACACCCAGGAATATATGGGCAGCATAACTGGAAGTAATGAGGTATTTTTAAATGGGGGGACATGAATTTTAGGGAGGGGAGGCAGGTAGGTTTGGATCAGGAAGCTGAGAGAGGGAGGAATGGGGTCAATGTGATCAAAATACCCTGTATGAAATTCTAAAAGTATTACTAAAAATATTGTCTAAAATTTCCTCTCCTACCAATTACTGACAATATGTCCAAGATCACTTTGAATATAGAAGATATGCAAGGATTCCACCTGTGCCCTTTTCCTTTTCCATTCTGTCAACAGGGT
>NW_008341807.1:0-1307 GCF_000622305.1 Nannospalax galili
CCTAGTAAATGACAAAGAGTCCAAAGATTCTATGACAGAAGGGGAAAATCTTGAGGAGGATGAAGAAGAAGAAGAAGGAGGAGCTGAAACAGAAGAACAATCTGGAAATGAAAGTGAAGTAAATGAGCCAGAAGAAGAGGTAAAGGCTTCTGTTTCTTTGTGTGTGTGCATGCACATATATACATATATGTCACAGCACATACGTGGAGGTGAGAAGACAACTTATAGGGGTTGGTTTTCACTTTCTACCCTGTGGGTCTTGAGGGTTCAGCTCAGATCGTCAGACATAGCCATAAACACCTTTACCTGCTGAGCCATCTCCTGCCTGAGTTACTATTATTTTTTTATGTGTATGCGTGTATTGCCTGCATGTAGGTAAGTGCACCTGTGTCGTGCAATGCCTGCAGAGGGACAGAAGAAGCTGTTGGATCCCCTGGAACTGGAGTTATGGACAGTTGTTAGCTGCCATGTGGGATTCAAACCCGGGTCTTCTGCAAGAACAACCAGTATTGTTAACTGCTGAGCCATCTCTCTAACCCCCAATCAAGATTTTTTTTTGGGAGGGGGGCCTTTTTTGAGACAGGGTCTCCCTATAGCCCCAGCTGACCTGGAACTTGCTATGTAGACCAGGCTGGCCTTGAACTCACAGAGATCCACCTGCCTCTGCCTCCCAAGTGCTGGCATTAAAGGCGTGTGTCACCACGCTTGGCTCAATCAAGATTTTTTAATACATAAAGATCTTCTCCTTAGTTTTATTACAGAAAATGGACTAGTAATACATTTCTGCTATAAAATCTCTTGATTAAGGGTCTTTATAGAAACTTAAAAAGCATTTCTGGCTAATTAGCAATTTGGAAAGTAATGTTTAACCTCCTGTGTATCTTAATCTTATTGTTGCATGTGGACAATTAATCTGTGGGTTTTATAATCTTAAAAACAAGCTTACTGGCTAAATACTAATATACTTAATTTTTCCTAGCTCTAGTTCGTCTGAAATAGGAAATTCACTGTGTACCATAATCTGTATGTCCTTTTGGTGTTTATGACTCTGTTAAGTCAAAGCATATGAAATGGTTTTTCTGCCATTTTTGACCTATTGAAATATTTCAGGGCTAGGGAGATAGCTTCCTTGGTAATGTACTTGTCATGCAAGCACAAAGAACTCACGATTTTTTTTTTTTTTGTCCTTTTGAGACAGGCTCTCCCTGTAGTCCCAGCTGGCTTGGAACTCCCTATGTAGACCAGGCTGGCCTTGAACTCATAGAGATCTGCCTGCCTCTGCCTCCCAAGTGCTGGGACTAAAGGCC
>NW_008341807.1:1513-2880 GCF_000622305.1 Nannospalax galili
CAGAGGATCTGGATTCAGTTCCCAGCACCCACATGGTGGCTCACAACAGCCTGTAACTCTGGCTCCAGAGGCTCTAACTCCTCTTTTGGACTCTGCAGTTACCAGCACTCACATATGCACATACCACCTGATACCCCCCTCATATTTGCATAATTTAAAATAAATCTTAAAAGATAGGCAGCACCTGAGAAACAGCACCTGAGGTTGTCCTCTTGACCTCTGTATGCACACGCAAGTACACCCATTATTTCAGCCTTGTAGTTTTGAATTCTATCATATTTTTTCTTCCAAACTTGTTTAAAAATTCTATCAAAATAAAAGGATGCCTGGAATTTCTTTATAATCTTGAGGTATATTAGAGAATGGTTTAAGAGTATAGAAAAACAAACATAATTATGACCTGATAATTACTCAGTTGTATAAAAGTTCAAGGCCAGCTAGTGAGATCTTGTCTTTATAAACAAAAAAATTTAAATATAGGATAAATATAAGACTAGAATACCCAAGCAAGGCATGGAGGTAAACTCCTTTAATCTCAGCACTCAGGAAACAGAGTCAGGGATCTCTGTGAGATGGAGGCCAGACAAACATAATTATGACCTGATAATTACTCAGTTGTATAAAAGTTCAAGGCCAGCTAGTGAGATCTTGTCTTTATAAACAAAAAAATTTAAATATAGGATAAATATAAGACTAGAATACCCAAGCAAGGCATGGAGGTAAACTCCTTTAATCTCAGCACTCAGGAAACAGAGTCAGGGATCTCTGTGAGATGGAGGCCAGCCTAGTCTACATAGCAAGTTCCAGGCCAGCTGGGGCTGCAGAGAGACCCTTTCCCTAAAACAAAAACAAACAACAAAAAGTCCAATGAGAGTAAAATTTAAATCAGAAAATTCCCTGGCATATATACTTACAAATTATGAAATCATTATGATTTAGTGTATGCAGTTTTGTGTGCTGAGGGTTTAAAGCATTTAGGATAGTGTGATGACATAGAAGTATGATTTTCATTGATCCACCTAACTGTTCTGGGAAATTGAATTAAACTTTTGATTTGAGTATATGGAGGCTAGATATTTAGAGAATATTTGTAGTTTAGTGTTTATAGGAATGTTAATTATTCATAGCACTCATAAAAATCATAAAGTAGATTTTTTAATAAGGTTTCATTAATTAAAGAGAAGAGGACCCAGCAATTTAAGATAATTAAAAATTTCTAAAGTTAGAAGTAAAAATCTGTAAAAACATGTTTCCTTTACACTCAAGTTCTATAACTAGTAATGAGCATCTGGTATGATTTAACTACACAATTAGTAGTTTTACTGTTAGTTACAAAAGAGTGATTGTGAAAAGCATTGTAGTCAACA
>NW_008341807.1:4127-5596 GCF_000622305.1 Nannospalax galili
TTTATTATTTTTATTTTATGTGTATGCGTGTATTGCCTGCATGTATGTAAGTGCACCTGTGTCATGCAGTGCCTATGGAGGACAAAGAGGTCAAATTCCCCTGGAACTCAAGTTATAGGCATTTGTTAGCTGCCATGTGGGTGCTGGGATTTGAACCTGGGCCGTCTACAAGAGCAGCCAGTACTCTTAACCTTGGAGCCATCTCTCCAGCCAGTACTACTGTTTTATATAAAGGACTTGAATATTTATTTGTCCCTTGGTATCCATGGGAGTTTTTGAACCAACCTCCCATGGATGCTGAATGACAGTTTTATTGACCAAAAATTATAAAGGAGGGGAGGGGTTAATGCATTTTATCTTAGTTTCACTTAGTATTTGAACAGGAAACATATGTTCATACACATTAAATGATTCCTTTTGAGGGCCTGGTTATATGGCTCATTTGGTAAAATACTTGCTGTGCAAAAGCGAGGACCTGAATTTTATCTCTAGTACCTACATAAAAACTGGGTATGGGCCAGGCATCTTAGCACATGCCTGTAATCCCACTACTCAGGAAACAGGTGGATCTCTGTGAGTTGGAGGCCAGCCTGGTCTACATTTTGGAGCTCCAGGCCAATGGGGCTACATAGTGAGACCCTTTCTCAAAATACTGGATGTGGTGGCCCACGCCTGTAATCCCAGTTCTGGGGAAACCAGTCTCCACACACATGCATGCATACACTCATGTCTGCACACAAGTATGAAATGCTTCATTCTCTTTAAGGGCAAATTTAAGATCAGCTTTTTTGTTTTGTTTTGTTTTTTGTGTTGTTTGTTTGAGACAGGGTCTCATGTACTCCAGGCTGCTCCTGAACTTATGTAGATGAAGAAGATGACCGTGAATTCTTGATCCTCCTGCTTTCCGTACTGGGATTACAGGCATGTGCCACCATACCTAGCTGAGAACATCTTTTGCTAATTTAATTTTGAATTACAAAATTGCCTTAAAAAGTTAATGCATTTAGAAAACAAAACTTATGTTTTTGTGTTCTTATCTTTAAATTATTTTTTTAGATTTATTGGGGGGGTGCATACATGCATACTATAACATGTGTTGAAGGACAGCTTGGAGTCAGTTCTCTCCTTCCACCATGTGGATTTTGGGGATCAAACTCAGGTTGGGGTCAGGCTTGGTAACAAGCATCATTATTCACTGATCCATTGCATTCACTGGACATTGCATTCTTTTTGAAATGTTTCATTTAAGACTCTTTAAAAATTTACACATCTATAGTAATAATACACTGTTGAGATTTTGGAATTATTTGCCACATACATAAACTATATTCCAAATTTGAGCCATTTGTCCTAAGAAATGTTTCTCAGTTATCTTGGCACATTGAGAAGCAGAGAGGTTTAGTGTAGTGGGCTTAAAACTTTTTATTATTGACACCTATTTGCATATATTTATCAAGTATGTAGTTTGA
>NW_008341807.1:7529-13842 GCF_000622305.1 Nannospalax galili
CATTACAACAGCATTAACCTATTCAATAACATTTTTCTGAGCTAGGGTACATCTCTTTCAAAATTGGCTGTACATTTCTAGGTTTACAAATGAATTATTATGCTTATACAATCTTTTACTCATTATAAACTCTGTAAGAGATAACATTAAGTGAGGTTTTAACATTTAAAAAAGGTCTCCACATCATTATTAAAATACACAGTTTCATACAGAAAAATTCATTTTTAATGCAGTTGACATTAAGATGTTTGCACATGCGTTTCTGATCTCTATATATCTAATTATTACTAGTTACAGTCGGTTACTGTCTGAGCTCCTTGGCATCTGAGCATAGATATAAAGTCATCAGGTACATTTCAATGGCAATGTTTTTCACATGTACTAATTATTAAGGAGCAAATTTATATGCTTTGAAAAATTTTTTTTTAATTTTTTAAAAAAAATTTAATAACAACATGATTAGAAGAAGCATTTCATTACAGCTTTTAACATATTCAGTAACACTCCAGAGCAAGAATACATCTCTTTGAAAAGTGGCTGTAAATTTTTAGGTTCACAATTGAATTAATACAGTTATACAATATTGAACTCAGTATAAGCCCTGGAGAGAGGCCTGTGGGTCGTACCAAAATGTTAGTTTTTTTAAAAGTATGTCCAAGGGGCTGGAGAGAGTTTCAATGGTTGATCTTACAGAAGACTCGTTTGGTTTCCAACACACACTTTGGGTGACTCATAACCACCTATAACTCCAGCTCTAAGGGATCTGACACCTCTGACCTTTAAGAGCATCTGCATTCATGTACACAAAGCCACACAGAGACACACATACATACACATTTAAAATTACATACACATTTTAAAAATGTATTTTTTATTAATTAAAAAATGTTTTATTATTTTTATATGTATGAATGTATTGCCTGCATGTATGTGAGTTCATTCGTGTCATGCAATGCTGCTGAGGTCAGAAGAGGACTTTGGATTCCCCTGGAACTGGAGTTAAGGGACGGTTCATAGCCGCCATGTGGGTGCTGGGAATCGAACCTGGGTCCTCTGCAAGAGCAGTCAGTGCTCTTAACCACTGAGCCGTCTCTCCAGCCCCTGTTTTATTCATTATTTTTATTTTATGTGTACGAGTGTATTGCCTACGTGTATGTAAGTGTACCTGTGTCATGCAGTGCCCGTGGAGGTCAGAAAAGGGTGTCAGATTCCCCTGGAACTGGAATTATGGACGGTTGTTAGCCACCATGTGGGTGCTGAGAATTGAACCTGGGTCCTCTGCAAGAGTAGCCAGTGCTCTTAACCGCTGAGCCATCTCTCCGGCTTCCGTACACATAATTTAAAATAAAATAAATGTTGACATTTTACTTATTTATTTTTATTTTATGTATATGAGTATTTTTGCCTGCAAGTGTGTAAGTGCACCATGTTGTGCAGTGCCCTCAGAGGGTATAAGATTGTGTTGAATCTCCTGGAACTGGGGTTAACGGACAGTTGTTAGTTGCCCTGTGGGTGCCGGGAAGTGAATTCGGGTACTCTGCCATCTGGTAGAGCAGCCAGTGCTCTTAACTGCTAAGCTATCTCTCCAGCCTCCATAAAATAAATCTTTAAAGTGTATCTATAACATTAATAAACTCGTTTTTAGTCAAAAGTTTCATGTAGCAGGGTGGGTTGTTTGGTTATATGGTACTGGAGATTAAACCCAGGACCTCAAGCTCCTAGACAGGCACTCTGACACTGAACTACATTCCTAAACCTTCATGAAGCAGTTATTAAAATGTCACAGTAATTTGGAATAATTACATTTTTTTAAAGTTGAGGGTAAAATCCTTTAGGTTCTTTGTTTCAGCTATAATTATTAAACCTTTTGGTAACTTAATAGTGCTTTTGTTAGAATGTGGCATCATTAGGAGCGCAAGCTGCTTTGGGGTAGATTCAGTGGAGAATAGAAGGGGAGGATTGAAAATGTTCAATACAGCTGGGCATGGTGGTGCACGCCTTTAATCCCAGCACTTGGGAGGCAGAGGCAGGGGGATCTCCGGGAGGCTGAGTGAGGCCAGCCTGATTTTACATAGTAAGTTCTAGGCCACCCAGGGTTACATTAGTGAGACCCTATCTTTAAAAACAAAAGAAAGGGGCTGGAAAGATAACTCAATGGTTAAGACTGCTCTTACAGAGGACCTGGGTTCATTTCCTAACACCCACATGGGTGTTAACAATGGTTTGTAACTCCTGTTCCAGGGAGGTCATCTGACCTCAGTCATTGCACGACATGGGTGCACTTACATACATGTAGACAATACACTCATGTATAAATAATAAAATATTAAAAAGAAAATGTCCAGTATAGATAACTGTTGATCAATTTTTATCAGAAAGGGAAGAGAATAGGGAAGTTGCTAGGGTAGATATATTAGCTACTTTTCTGTTGCTATGATAAGACATTATGAGGGTTAGAGTTTAATGGCAGGGAAGGCATGACTCAGAGGTGGTCAGAACAGAAAACCAAGTGCACATCTTTAAGCAGGTACAGGAAGCAGAGAGAGACAGGAAATCTAGCAAGGGTTAGGAACCCTGTAAGGCCACCCCCAATGACGGCCTTCATCTGGCAAGCTGTACCTCCTAAAACCTCTTAAAACAGTGCCACCAGCTGGGGATAAAATGTCTAAATATTTGGAGCCTAATGGGACAGTCTCATTCAAACCACTACAGTAACTGTAGACTTCCTTCCTTCCTTCCTTCCTTCCTTCCCTCCATCCCTCCTTCCTTTCTTCCTTGTGACAATATTCTTAAATCATTATAATAGAACAATTCTTTAGAGAAGAAATTTTGGACTTGACCAAAATGATACTGAAGACAAAGTTATTGAAGCATTTGAAGTGGCTGCCTCTTTACCTTCCCGAGATTATATAGCATCCCTCCTGCAGTTACTACTTTAAATTAGCAGTATACACATATTAGGCCAATTTACTTCTTCCTCTAGATATTATTTCTTTAAATATAAATATGTAATGTTCTGTTTTGTTTTCTGTTTTATTTATTTACTTGTTTATTAATTTTGAGGCAAGATCCCACTGTGTAGTTTAGGCTGGCCTCACACTTAATATTTAACCCAGGCTGGTCTCAAATTCATGATCTTACTTTCTCAGCGTCCCAAGTGCTTGGATTATAGGTATGTGCCACCATCTGTAGGCAAAAAGCCCTCTTAATTTGTGAAATAATACTAGTTGTTCTTGCAGAAGACTCGGGTTCTAATCCCAGCACCCACATGGCAGCTAACAACTGTCTGTAACTCCAGTACCAAGGGATCCAACAGCCTCTTCTAACGTCTGTAGGCATTGCACGACACGGGTGCATTTACCTCCATGCAGGCAATACACACATATACATAAAATAAAAATAATAAATGAAATTAAAAAAAAAAAAAGGTAGGGGAATATGAGGCCAGAGAGATTGGCTTGGCAGTTAAGAGCACTGGCTGCTCTTCCAGAGGGTCTGGGTTCAGTTCCCAGTACTCACATGGTGGCTAATAACCATTTGTAACTCCAGTTCCAAGGAATTTGACACCCTTTTTTGACCTTTGCAGGCATTGTACAACATGGGTGCACTTACATACATGCAGGAAAAACACTCAATAAATTTTTTTTAATTAGGGGAATGTGTTGAACAATTTCAGAGAAAAGAACTTGTATTGTAAAAGCTAAAAGAAGATTATTAATAGGACATAATCTATAGGAGAATGGTGGTATAAGAATGGAAGAGTGTGGAGGTGGTTCTGAAGGAGGCAAGTCTAAAAAGCAGAGAGACAAGGAAGGGCTGTCTTGGTGATCAAGTACAAAATAGTCATCTGTCTTGTGCTGTAGGAGGACACAGGCACGATTTTGAGAACTTTTCAATATGTGTTATGAACTGGATTTATTAGGTACTTGACTGGTGTGCAGGTGAGGTTGACTTTTTGTTGCTGGAAGAAATACCTGAGAGAAATAGCTTAAGGGAAGAAGGATTTCTTTTGGCTCTTGGTTTCAGAGGTTTCAATCCATGGTTCAGTCCATTCTGTTTACGTCCACAGCAATGCAGAAACATCATGGAGGAAGTGCAAGGTGTAGTAAGCTCTTTACCCCAAGGCAGCCAGTAAGCTAAGAGATGACAGAAAGGGCTAGGGGCAAGATTCACCCCTAAGAACATCCTCCTTTTCTGTGATGAAAAGGAGGTGATCTGCCTTTTCCTACCAGGCTTGCACTGGTCAGATCTTTTGTCAGTGTGACAGCTTGTAGGGAGGAAAGGTTATTTTGGTCCCCAATTTCAGAGCTTTCACTCCATGTTTGCTTTATGTCTGAGGTTAGGAGTATATGACAAAGACTGCTTGGTTCAGAATCTGGGAAGCAGAGACAGACAGGGAAGGTTCAGGGTAAAGACGACCCTTCAGAGGTGCTTTCTCAGGGCTATGTTCTCCAAATTCCCACCTCCTAAAATTTCCACCACCTCCCAAAGTAGCAATACTAGCTGGGTACTAAACATTGAACACATGAATCTATGGAGGACATTTCATAGTGAGGCCATATCAGGGCTCTACTTCTAAGTTCCCATCATTTCTCAATAATGGATCAAATTGTGAATCTATCAGTGGATTAATCCCCTCATGATCCAGTGACCTCTCAGTAGCACTACTAGGGCCTATGAGATTGCTCAGCAGGTAAAAGCACTTGCTGACAAGCCCAATTACCTGAGTTTAATCCCTAGCACTACTAGGGCCTATGAGATTGCTCAGCAGGTAAAAGCACTTGCTGACAAGCCCAATTACCTGAGTTTAATCCCTAGGACCCATAGGGTAGGAAGAAAGAACTGACTCCTGCAAGTTGTCCTCTGACCTCCACGCTGAGCCTCCCAACACATGCAAAATAAATAAATATAAAAATAAGTCATAGTTGTGTATCAGTGTAAGGCTAATTATATAAACAATAAGGGGATATGCATGTTTTATATCTGCCCCCAACTCTGTGTATGTGTTCAGATAGAAAGATACCCAAGATTAGGATTAGAAAAAAATACATACCAGGCTTGTAATCCCTACTGCTCAGGAGGCTAAAGCAGGTGGATTGCAATTTTAAGGTCTACATGGGCTACAGAGTGAGTTCAAGGCTAGCCTATGCAACTCAGTATGTTCAACCTTCTCTCAAAAAAGTAAAACAATACTAGAAGGGTTTGGGACATATCTCATTGACAGGGTGCTACCTAACATGCACAAGGCCCTGGGCTCATCTCTGGTACTGCAAATTAATTATATATGTTTAGTGTAGAACAGTTTGCCTAGTAGTTGATTGCTTCTTAAATGTAAATTATCATATGCGAGAGAAACTGAAAAATCTATTCTTAACAGTTGTTCCATCTTAGACTGAAGCAGAGAGAGGTAAACTGGAAAAATTAGTACAAATACTTGCTGATACATCTTTATATTTAAATACTTTACAAAGAGAATATGTTAATTTTGTGATCATTAATTATTTGAAAATATGTTGCAGGTCAAGATTTATCTGAGATGATGCTTTCTTTTTTTTCCTTTTTTTCTTTTTTTAATCTTTTTGAAACAGGGTCTCCCTGTAGCTCCAGCTGGCCTGGAACTCACTAGGTAGACCAGGCTGGCCTTGAACTCACAGAGATCTGCCTGCCTCTGCCTCCCAAGTGCTGGGACTAAAGGCGTGCGCCACTACTTCCGGCAGTGCTTTCAATTATTATGTAAGAGATCCTCATAAATCTAATGAATCTGGGACTACTTTATATAATTTTGCATGATTTACAAATCTCTTATGTGAAACCTATATGAAAGGACTATTTAGATGTTAGAAGAGCTGTTTCAAGACTTTTCAACATCACCTGTATAGCTTCAAAGGAATGAGTCTGCTCTGTTCATCAGGACAGACAGAAATTGTTAACATGAATTCAGGATTCCCAGTTCCCTGAACCCATCACACTGTTTCAGGTCCTGCTTCTGTGCTGTTCTTCTGCCTAAATTCCCTCTGTATCCCCAAAACTGCTGTTTTACCATCTGCTTGGAAGAAGTTACATGAAACATTATCAGATGTCCAAGGAATTCAGTCTTTCTTGAAATCTCAGTACCTGCCTCTTCCCAGCCAGGCAGAGTTACCTGTACACAGATGATACCTCTCATACCTCTGATGTATTACGATTTATTTACATGTCTTATTTAACAAACTTATGAGCTTTCTGAAGGTAGACAAAATTAATCTCCCTCCCTTCCCCATCCCTCCCCCTCCTCTCCTCTCTCTCTCTCTCTCTCTCTCTCTCTCTCTCTCTC
>NW_008341807.1:13867-15796 GCF_000622305.1 Nannospalax galili
CTCGGCCAGAGGTTGACAGAGTGTCTTCATCTGTCACTTTCTACTTCATCTTTTGAGATAGAGTCTCTCACTGATCCTGGAGCTCACAGATTGGCTGCAGTTGGCCCAGTGAGTCCCCGGGATAACTGCTATCTCTGCCTCCCAGGACTGGGAGGCCTTTTATATGGGTGCTAGGTATCCAAACTCAGGTCTTTTTGTATAGACAGCAGGTGCTTTTCCCATTGCAACATCTCTACTACCCCTAGAATTAATCTATTCTTAGTCTCCAAGTGTAGCACAAAGTAAAGTCATCAGTGAAAGTTCATGTAATTATTTGGTAGAAAATTCAGTGTAAATAGTATAATTAATTGATACTACCAACCAAAAAGTTAATGTGAATTGTATATTTTTTTCATTCTTAGATGTTTGTTGAATGTCAGCTGTGTGTAAAATGTTAGCTAGTGCTGGGGAAAGGGGATACAGTGACAAAGTCCCAGTCTGGTGGAGGATTCAGACTGTTCAGCAGGCCACTGTGAGACTTTCTGATAATTCCGAAGGCACATGTGTGCTGTGTGAGTGACTAAAAGGACAGAATGCATTTGAGGAACTTGTAGAGTCTGCAAGGCCTGGAGTGTGTGGGCCTCTGGGAGGCTGGGGCAGTGAACAGAACGAGAATCACATGGTTCCTTCAGGTCAGATACAAAAGTGTTTGATAATGTGCGAGAAATATTCCTTGGTTTCATATGTATTTCAGTCTCTGAGTCCTATGATTATTTAAAAAATTCTACACTGAATGAATTGTTTACAATTTGTATTTACATTTATGTGTATTTTGGAATATTTATATGCTGTCAAAATTTCTGTCTTTAAGCAACGAAGTGGCGAATCTGTTAAAGTGCACCAACTTGATGTTGCTGTTCCTTTGCATCTCAAAAGCCAGCTGAGGAAAGGGCCCCCACTTGGTGGGGGGGAAGGAGAGGCAGAGTCTGCAGACACCATGCCATTTGTCATGTTAACAAGAAAAGGCAACAAACAGCAGGTAAGATACTGTCCACTGTGCAGTTACAGTTGTTAGTTACCAAGTGTAAGGGATACCTTTAATTCTAAGTTATCTTTCTCCTGCAAAAAGAGAATGGAAACTTCAAGTATTCCACCCAAATATTATCCATTTGTATATATGGAAGATTCATTGATGTTTTACAGAAAAAATACATTTTAATGGCAAGGACATTTAACTTCTAAGTTCATGCATGTCTGTAAGAATATGTAAATGCCTTGACTTTAAGTAGAAAGTTGTATAAGGAATCTCAGTATGGGGAAGAAAAGGAGGTTGTTGACTAACAAAAAAAAATACTCAGCTGCCGAGATTCCCTAGAAAAGTCCCTGCCTTCTCTTGCTGACTTAGTATATGCTCTGTGTGCTACCAACTTCTTCCCTTACTTTACACACAGTCCCTCAGACCCTTCCCCTTGCTTCTAAACTTTTACTTTAGGGATTCATGTGCTGGATGTTTCCTGAGCATCAGCTGTGTGCCACATACTTGTCTGGGTTCTCAGACTACAGTAGCACACAGGGTGAAATACCTGCCCTCGTGAGTTTTGTTTTCTATTAGATAACAAAACACAGTATGACAAGGATGAGGGCCAGCTCTCAGACACAACTCAAGGATGTGCATATTTCAATGTCATTCACGTAAGCCATTTGTATATTTTGTTTTCCTGCTAGTTAGTTACCAGGCCCTTTGTGCAGAACACAACAGTAGTTAACCAAGCCCTTCTTCTCTTAGGAGCTCTCAGTGTGGTTTTGGGAGGCATATGATAAAGAAATTCATAATACCAATCTGGGGAAATGTGAAGGGAAATAAGATAAGAGGAGAGAAAGATAGGGATAGGGAGAGACAGTGAAAGAGAGGCTGCTGTTTTAGATACATAGTCAGCGAGACTTGCAGTG
>NW_008341807.1:15946-69919 GCF_000622305.1 Nannospalax galili
TAAGCCGTTTGTATATTTTGTTTTCCTGCTAGTTAGTTACCAGGCCCTTTGTGCAGAACACAACAGTAGTTAACCAAGCCCTTCTTCTCTTAGGAGCTCTCAGTGTGGTTTTGGGAGGCATATGATAAAGAAATTCATAATACCAATCTGGGGAAATGTGATGGGAAATAAGGTAAGAGGAGAGAAAGATAGGGATAGGGAGAGAGAGTGAAAGAGAGGCTGCTGTTTTAGATACATAGTCAGCGAGACTTGCAGTGCCATCAGTAATGGAAAGTCTGTCACACACACACACCCAACTAGGACAACTTCAAAGAAATGTTGCTGGGCTAGTGAGATGGCTCGTGGTTAAACATGCTAGCTTCCAAGCCTGACAATATGAATTCAATCCCTGGGATCCACATGGTGGTGGGAGAGAACTGACTCCTGCAAGTTGTCCTCTGAACTACACACTGCAAACACACATGTAATATTAAAAATGTTTCAAAAGCTTTCCCCATCCAAGGATAGAGGCTGAAAGATCCCAGGAAGAAGAGGATGGTGAGCAGGGCTAACCTTGAATTCCACTGCTTGACCTTGGTAGTGTGCTACTCCATCCCCCACTCCTCTAGGGCTAGTCATACAGCCAGGGGCCCTGTTGGGCCTCTCTACTGTTCCTGCACAGAGTTCCTTTCTGCAGTCAAGTCCTGCCACCTAGAGTTGGAGAAGACCACCTTCCACACCCCCCAGGCTCCCAAGCCTAGCCCTAGCCCCACCCTGCTTCTTGAGGACAAAGAACAGCTCTACACCACCATCCTTAGTCACCATTGCCAGTGGATGAAAGCCACACTGAAACTTCCCCGCCTACCTCCAGGAGTACTGGAACTCTTTGACTTGCTTCTGAGAGCTCAGAGTGGGGGTTGAATGGAGGGAAGATCCTTGCCCCCTGCACGTACCTGCTGAGACCTGAGCCCCCAACCAGCCCTTTCTACGTAGAGCTTAAAGCTGAGCTGCAGGTCCTTGACCCTGCTTAACAGGGGTAACTGGTACTGGAGTGTGTGCTAAACCTTGGGAATAAGGCAGGTAGGGTTGTTACTTACCTCCCAGAGGCAATAGGAGAATCCCAACCTCTAGCCTTCAGGAGTCTTTATCAGAACTGTCAAGCTGAGGCAGAGTGTGAGGGCTAAGGCCTGACCCTGAAAGAAAAGGTGATCCACCCCACCTTCCCAAGATTTAAGACCTGGTGCCCCAGCCTTCCTTGCTATTAAGAAAAGGAGAGATTACGATAGTTCTCCAGAGGCTGGAGAGATGGCTCATCAGTTAAGAGCACTTGTTGCTCTTGCAGAGGAACTGGGTTTAGTTCCTAGTAACCACATCTGGCAGCCCATGGCTGCCCGTGACTCCATTTCCAGGGGATTTGATGCCCTCTTCTGGTCTCAAAAGTAGGTATTGTATGACATGGGTGCACTTATACATGCAGGCAAAACACATATACATACATTGAAAATCCAAACATTTTTTTTAAACCTGAGTTTGGAAATTCAAAATAAATTAACATTAGTAGTCTAGAATTCTAAATTATATGGGTCAGAATAAGACCATTTTTAGTTTATTAATAACTCCTATGTCTTGGTTATTAAGTAATAAACTTTATTTGGTATTTTGGAAAATGTTCAGTTTTAGGAACATTATTTGAAGAAACATGGTATTTTGTGGTCTGACAAAGAATGTGTATTTTGTTCTGATTTTTACTATTTTATTTGGTTTTTGGGTGTTGACTTTTCTGGTGCAACGGATTTTTTACAAGTGTGAAATGTGTTGCCTTATAGGAATGTTTAATTCTTAACTTCTGTGAAAGCTCTCTTTGTATACCAGATTTGTATTGAGAGAAGACTTGCTGTTGTAGTCATTAGGGGAAAATGCAGCCGTGAAGTGAGTAGTTGCAGAGAAATCAAAGGATAATGTTGTCATTCATTTCTCTATTTAAGTTTTTATGAATTTGAATAATTAAATAAGCTATTTTGATCATTAAAACAAAGTTAACATAATAACTGATATTTAATGATGTAGGTACTGGAGAGATGGCTTACCAGTTAAAAGGGTGTTTGCTACACAATCATGAGGATCAGAGTTCAGAACCCAGCGCCAGTGTAACAAGCCAGGCATCCCACAAATGTTCATAACTCTAGCTCTGAGAGATCTAACACCCTCTTCTGGTCTTTATACACACAAATAAATAAAATCTTTTTAAAATGCAAAACTAAGTACTTGGAAACAAGTCATTGTTTTGCAGTCAATATTAGGAATTATGATTTGTTATAGTTTTTGACTGGGAAAATTAGTACTTCCTGTAAATTGGGGGTTTATTTTATTTTATTTTATTTTATTTTTTGAGACAGGGTCTCCCCATAGCCCCAGCTGGCCTCTAACTGATCTCTAACAGAGATCCCCCTGCCTCTGCATCAGGAGCCATATGATTAAAGGTGTGCACCACCATGCCCGATTGTATGTGGTTTCTTGCCTACCCTTGATCATTTTCTCTTTAGTATGTCTGCCCTTGTGTGTTCAGTGTTCTGGATACTACATTCTAATAGGAACATTGACTGACTGATGTGTATCCGAAAAGAGGATGCCAATAAAGAACATCTGAGATAATAACAAAACCAAATTTTTAATCTGATTCAAATGAGTCAGACCTCATGTAATGTTAAAGTTCACTAAGAATTTCAGGGATGCTTACATTTCACAGGCATGGGTCAAGCAACGAAAGGTCTGGGGTCCTCGGCACAGCTCCCTGAACTCTGCCTTTCCACGGGCCTTTAGGTAATAGTGAGGCCTCCTATGTAAAGCATGCAAATTATCATACAACAGAAAATTTAGATTATGAAACACTTCCATTTTTATGCTTAAATGGCAGCATAGCTTGCGTAAATTTCCCAGGGAGCCATGACCCTTAATTTTGTAAAATTTTGTCTAAGTTTGTCTTTTGTATGCTAAGCTAGGAATATCCTGCTCAAAATCATTCCAAGACAAGAACTCACTCTGCCTATAACAGGGAACGGGGTCTCTAGGTCATTTGTTTAACTGTTCCTCTTTAGAGTCACAGCTATCTTCAGAAAGATGAAGTGTAAGGTGATGAAGATGGACCAGCTTTTCCCCATACAGTTCAGGGCACAGGCGGAAATGAAAAGGATGTGCTTTTTATTTTGCTGTATAATGTCTTTTTGACAGTTAATCCATATTTGACCAATCTGTGAAAAGTTGTCCCCGGTCCTAGACATATACTTTCAAATAGGGTGCATCAAAGAACTTCTGCTATTCATGACATTAGTTGAACTTGGGGGCCTTCCATTTCTCATCTGACTCTGAGAGGCTTTGTCTCTTCTTGAAATGGTATTTGTATCTGTTTGTAGATGCTGTCATAAATCTGACGTAGAGTGAGAGATAGTGTTGTTTTCTAAACTAAGTCTACTTGCTGTCCTACCAAGCTGGTTGTGAGTCCTTTGTTTTTCCTCAGTTTAAGATCCTTAATGTGCCCATGTCGTCTCAACTTGCCGCAAATCATTGGAACCAGCAACAAGCAGAGCAAGAAGAGAGGATGAGAATGAAAAAGCTCACATTAGATATCAATGAACGGCAAGAACAAGAGGATTATCAAGGTAGGAGATCGTTCACAGACCAGGTGTGGTGTCATATGCCTATAATGCCAGCACTCTGGAGGCTGAGGCAAGAGGATCAGCCACCTTGTACTACATAGTGACTTTGTCTCAAAAAAAGAGAACTCAGTTATTTAAAATGTGGGAAATTGGATTGGAGAGATCACTCAGCAGTTAAGAATGCATGCTGCTCCTGCAGAGAACCCAAGTTTGGTTCCTAGCACCTGTGTTAGGTGACTCATAATTACCTGTAACTCTAACTCCAGGGGATCCAACACTGTCTTCTGGCCTCCATGGACACCTGTACGCATGTGATCATACCAATACACAGATACACATGCATACAAATAAAAATCTTTTTTTTTAATGTGAAAAATTGAGTATGATCAAAATAACATTGTATGAAGTTCTCAAATCAGTAAAACCGTTTTTGTTTTTTTTTTTAATGTAGAAAATTAGGACTGGGGGGGGAGCTCAGTAAATAAAGTGCTTACCACTTTATACAAACATAAGGAACTGCATTTGTTTCCCTGGCACCCACATAAAAAGCCAGGTGTGGGGCTGGAGAGATGGCTCAGCAGTTAAGAGCGCTGACTGCTCTTGTAGAGGACCCAGGTTGGATTTTTAGTACCCACTAACAACCATCCCTAACTCTAGTTCCCTAACTTTAGTACCCACTAACAACCATCCCTAACTCTAGTTCCAGGGGGTTTGACACCCTCTTCTGAGGCATTGCACAACATGGGTGTGGTTACATATATGCAGGCAATACAGTCATACACATAAAATAATAAATAAAAATATCTTTTAGAAAAGCCAGGTGTGGCACTTTTAATAATCCCAGTGCTGGAGAGGCAGATTCCTGGGGCTTGCTGGCTGGCCAGCCAACCGAATAGACACGCCCCAGGTCCTTGTGAGAAACCCTGTTGTACAAACAAGGTAGGTAGTGCCTGAGGAGGAACAATACCTGGTTGTCCTGACCTCCCAGTATGCACACATACACATATGAACATTACACACCTGCCGTACATATATACCCCCCAACCCACACACATTAAAAAGTGGAAAATTTTTGAGTGTGTTTAATGCAGTCATCAAAGTTGTCACTGCTCTTTACCTTTTCATGGTCTCTCAGCACTTCATAGTCATTTTAGCCTGTATAATGTTCTTTTTAAAGTCAGCTACCTGTAAAGACTAAAAACACGTTCTCCCGAATGTTTTATTTGTCTTACAGGTTTCTAGAAGGCATGCTTTTAGAAGAGCTAACAGCATTTTCTTATTTGCTCCTAATCACAGAAATGTTGCAGTCTCTTGCACAGCGCCCAGCTCCAGCAAACACCAATCGTGAGCGGCGGCCTCGGTACCAACATCCAAAGGGAGCACCTAATGCAGATCTAATCTTTAAGACTGGTGGGAGGTAAGACAGTATGCACTGGCTTTTCCCTAATGATGTTTTTGTTTCAGTAATGCCTGTATGAGCAGATTAGAGAATTTTGGGTTATACTCACCGATAAAAGCTTAATTTTATTGAAGCCCATTTTATTGCTATTAAATGTACAAACTAGCTTAAAAGACAATGAAAAGGTGCCAAGAGTTGTGGTGCACCGCCTCTAATCCTAGCACTCTGGAGGCAGAGGCAGGAGAATATCTGATGGAGGCCAGCCTGGTCTACATAGTGAGCTCCAGGCCAGCGGGGGCTACAGGAAGACCCTGTCTCAAAAACAAAACAAAAAGGCGGTGAAAAATATTAATTTTCTGCCTTTTCCTTTTCTCTTAATATTTAAAAAAATTTATTATTTTAGTCTTATGTGTATGTATATAAGTGTACCTGTGTCATGCAGTGTACCTGTGACTCACAAGAGTCAGAAGAGTGCTTTGGATCCCCTGGAACTGGAATTATGGACAGTTGTTAGCCACCATGTGGGTGCTGGGAATCAAACCCTGGTCCTCTGCAAGAAGAGCCTAGTGCTCTTAACTGCTGAGCTATCTCTCTGGCTCCTGTTATTATTATTTCTATTATTATTATTATTATTATTATTATTACTACTATGGCTCTTGTTATTATTTCTATTATTATTATGATGATGATGATGTATATGAGTGTATTGTCTGCGTGTTTAAGTGCACTCATGTCATGCAATGACCATGGAGGTCAGAAGAGGGTGTGAGATCCCCTGGAACTGGAGATTAGGATGGTGTTAGCCACCATGTGGGTGCTGGGAACTGAACAGGGTCCTCTGCAGGAGCAGCCAGTATTCTTAACAGCTGAGCCAACTCTCCAGCCACAAACAACAAATTGTTTCTGTTTGTTTGGGTTTTTTTTTTGTTTTGTTTTGTTTTTTGAAACAGGGTCTTACTTTGTAGCCCTAGTTGGCCTGGAACTTGCTCTGTAGACCAGGCCAGCCTGGAACTCACAGAGATCTGTCTGTCTCTGCCTCCCAAGTGCTGGGATTAAAGGCCTGCACCACCACACCTGGCCTCATTTTCTTAAGCTTAAAGTATATGTTGTGCTGTTCTTTGTTATATCTGTCCTTGTATTATCAGAGACCAATTTATTAGGATATTTTTATCTTGATAGTTTTCATCAACTTCACATTTCCATTTTTGCAGGCTAATGTCTATAAGCGCATGCTGCTTTTATTAAAACCCAAGCTTTTCTCAACTCAGATATAAAAGTAATGTCTGTTTATAAAGCTGCCTTTGCCTGGCTCCCTAGGAGACTCTTAACTGCTTCTTGGGTGTTGTCTTAGTCATTTTCCCAATGTGCACCCGCTTTTTTTCCTGATTTACTCTTCCCTCTTCCCATGACTTGGCTGGCTTCTGGTTTTTTTCTTCTCTCCCTAACCCCTCCGACTTCTGACACTCCATGAGTACATACTGCTGGTGTTGTAATGTTTGGGGGGCTTATCCTTTTCTTACACTTCTCTGTGGAGGAGGTTCATCCCTCCTCTGACCCAGTTGCCATCCCGAACGCCTTCCCAAACCTTGCACTTGAGTTTCTGACTACCCAGCCGTGGGTCTCTGAGACAAACCTCATTATGTGCCCTGTCCAAAACCCCTTTCTCCCACTGTGTGCCTACTTCATTGTCCACACACTAAAAAGGAGGCTTTAAAAGATTCAGTTTTTACTCATTCTTTTCCTTCAGCTAGGCAATGAACTAAATTCTCTGCATTCAGTAACTAAATAGCACTCATATTTGCCCATTTTCTCCACCGCAGTAGTAAGATTTAGATCAAGCTACCATCACTTGTCATTTGTATTACTGCTGCAGTTCTTTCCTGGCCTGTTGACTAAGCTCAAATGTGGATTACTTCTGCAGCTCCTCGTCAACTTTTTAGCCCATCCCAACCCTTCCAAGTCATTCTTTTCACCACAGCCAGTGTTCTGAGATGCAGTCCCCCATCTGACTTTGTGAGCTCCTCTGCTTAAAGCCCTTAAAGGCCCCTCATGCTGTGCCTGTAGAATAAAGTTTGAATCAGTCAACGTGGTTAACATTGCTTGCCCTTCCTTCTTTATTCCCAACCAGACTGGCCTCTTAACAGTTCTTCTCTGCCTTTCTCTGAAGCAGTATCTTGCTTTTCTCCTGTTCAGGAACAGTTAACTCCTATTCCTCCTTCAGGGCCCCTCTTGACCTTCTCAGGTCTGGTGTAAGACAGTAAAGATATGCAACCACGACTCAGTATAGTCTATAGAACATTTCCTACTTAATTACCTGTTAGCTTGTCTCCATGCCCCAGGAGATTCAAGACTGTTGGGACAAGAATTGTGTCTTTCCTTGTATCTCTTATGTGGCTCTTACTGCCTAGCATCTAATAGAAGCTCAACAAATAGCTATTGAATGGACAGAGGGACTTTTTACAGTCTATGTTTTGTCATTTAATACATTTCATTCCCCAGTTCTCCTCCCAAGCTCATCCCTCTTGTCATTTCTTTGTGGGAGTACTAACTCCTGCTTATTTTATCTAAAATTAAAACTTCAGAAATGGCTGGGAGAGATGGCTCAGCCGTTAAGAACACTGGCTGTTCTTGCAGAAGACCTGGGTTCAAATCCCAGCACCCACATGGCAGCTAACAACTGTCTGGAACTCCAGTTCCAGGGGCTGCGACAGCCTCTTCTGTCCTCCGTGGGCAATACACGCATACACATAAAATAAAAATAAATATATATTTTTTTTTTTTTAAAAAACAAACTTCAGAAAAAAATCCTAACTTACCCATGATCTTTAAGAATGGCATCCGGGAGCTGGATAGATGGCTCAGCAGTTAAGAACACTGGCTGTTCTTGTAGAAGACCCTGGTTCAAATCCCAGCACCCACATGGCAGCTAATGACTGTCCATAGCTCCAGTCCCAAGGGATCCAACAGCCTCGTCTGACCTCTGTGGGCATTGCATGACACGGGTGCACTTATATGCAATACATGCATATACATAAAATAAAAATAATAAATAAACTTTTTCTTTTTAAGTTAAAAAAAAAAAAAAACTTCGAAAAAAAATCCTAACTTCCCCATGATTTTTAAAAATGGCATCTGGGGGCTGGATAGATGGCTCAGCAGTTAAGAACACTGCTTGTTCTTGCAGAAGACCCAGGTTCAAATCCCAGCATCCACATGGCAGCTAATGACTGTCCATAGCTCCAGTCCCAAGGGATCCAACAGCCTCGTCTGACCTCTGTGGGCATTGCATGACACGGGTGCACTTATATGCAATACATGCATATACATAAAATAAAAATAATAAATAAACTTTTTCTTTTTAAGTTAAAAAAAAAAAGGCCTCTGAAGCCAGATGTGGTGGTGCACGCCTTTAGTCCCAGCACTTGGGAGGCAGAGGCAGGCACATCTCTGTGAGTGTCAGGCTAGCCTGTTCTATATAGCTAGTTCCAGCCCAGCTGGAGCTACTGGGAGACCCTGTCTCAAAAAAAGAATGGCCTCTGAACCAGGCATGCACACATCTGTTCCAGCACTGGGGAGGCAGAGGCAGGCGGATCTCTGGGAGTTCAAGGCCAGCTAGAGTTACATAGTTAGAACTTGTCTCAAAATATATTTTTAAGGGGGCTGGAGAGATGAGTCAGCGGTTAAGGCACTGACTGCTCTTGCAGAGGACGTGGGTTCGATTCCCAGCTCCTTAACTCCAGTTCCAGGGGAATCCAAAGCCCTCTTCGGACCTCCACATCATTGCACGACATGGATACACTCATATACATGCAGGCAATACACTCATACACATAAAATAAAAATAAGTAAAATTTAAAAATATATGTATTTTTAAAAAGTGCTGGCTGTGGTGGTACGTGCCTTTAATTCCAGCATTTGGGAGGCAGAGGCAGGTGGATCTCTGAGCTCAAGGCCAGCCTTGGGGGTTACAGGGAGATCCTGTCTCAAAAAGACATATATATATATATTTTATTTAATGAATGAACAAAACAAAAGAATAGCCATCTGTAAAGTGTAATGAATGCTTTTAAATGAGAATCTGGGAAGATGGCTCAGCAGTAAGAGTTCATACTGCTCTTGCAGAGCGCCTAAGTTTGGTTCCCAGCACCCACATTGGACAACTACCTGTGACTCCAGCTCCAGGGCCACCCGATGCCACTGGCCTTTGCAGGTACCTGCACTCAGGAACACATACATACAGACAGACACCCACCCACACACAAAATTTTTAAAATACATAAATCTTAAAATGCAGGTATGAATAAATATTTTAAAAGGGCAAGAAAAATATGCAAAAAAAGTTTTTGAGCCTTGTGGAATACCAAATATTCTTTGTAGTTTTTAAATCTAAGTGAAGAGATGTCGTTATTTGAAAGGACAAACTGATAGAATGAATCTTCTGGTGGTTTGGCTCCTATTTATTTTCTTTTGCTTTTTACCTTGGAACACGCTTAGCATTGGTAGAAGTTTGTGGCATCATTGAGTATCTTAAAAGCATGCTGCAGTAAAGGGGCTCCCTGTATAAGGAGGGAGCCTTGTGGGAACCTGTCATTTAAACATCTGAGAATTTTAAGTCAGTTATTAATATTGGTAACATATGTCAGTTAAAGGGGAACTTTACTTGTAAATGGATGACCAAAGTAGTTGGAACTCTTTTGCCTGTGAATTTTGATAGGCCCCCCCAGGCATTAATTACTTTTTTTTTTTGTCTTTTTGAGACAGGGTCTCCCTGTGGCCCCAGCTTGCCTAGGACTTGTTATGTAGACCAGGCTGGCCTTGAACTCAGAGATCCACCTGCCTCTGCCTCCAGAGTGCTGGGATTAAAGGCATACGCCACCATATCTGGCTTCAAGAGATTCTTTTTAAGAATGTAAGTTAAAACTTCAGCCCTTTAGAAAATTACATTTACTTTGAATGAGGGAAGATGCTTTAAATTATTTTCTAGATTTTCTGTAGTACAGAAAAGTTGCTTTTTATTCAGTTAGTGTTGGAAAACTGATACTGTAGCATCTTTGGCAAGTGTTAGTACTAATAACAGTCTAGAAGAGATGATTCATGTGGATTCTTCCAGTGCTCTTCAGACTTTGCAGATGCATGTTGATCATCTGGACTGACTGAAATGCTCGATGTAAATCATTTGTCACAGACTGTTAGGTGAAAGCAAAGCTGCTGACAAGCAGGCCACATTAGAGAAGGGTTTGTGCTGCAGATAACTTCCAGACCTCCTTCAAGTAGACTGCGTTTGGTTTGGTTTTTTTTTTTTTTTTTTTGGTGTATGTGGAAAGGGGCACACATGCGAAGGTCAGAGGATAACTTGTGGGAGAGATTCTCTTCCACCATGTGGGACCTGGGGATCAAACTCAGGTCATCAGGTTGTGGTAGCAAGCAACTTTGCCCTCTTGTTTGTGTTTTGAGACACAGTGTATTGCTGTGTTGCCCATGTTAACTTAAATAATCCCTAGTTTAAGTGGTCCTCCCATCTCATCTTTCTAAGTAGCTAGGATAGCATTACTACATCTGGTTGTAACTTTCGTTACCTATTTTCTTTTTTTTTATTTCCAATGCTCAGTAATTAATTCAGCTGGGCAAGTGGTCTACCACTGAGCTATACCCCAGCCCATGGTTTTGAGATAGGGTCTCCCTATGTGTAGTTCAAGTTGATGCTGAACTCTCAGTGCTCCTGCCTCTGCCTCCAGTGTGCTAGAATTACAGGTTGTACCACACCTTGCCTAGAAATTTCTTTATTTCATATTTTAAGATTAAATGATAACTTTATTATAAAATACTATACTTCATAGAGTAACATTTAACCCAAAGTGTACATTATAAAACTGTTTTCAGCTCTTAGAATTATTCAGGGTGGTTCTTTGCCTATAAGCCAGTCAAGTGACATTCTACTAAAAGTATATCTTACCAAAGATTTTAAACATTTTCTCCTCTCACCTTTTGCACTTATGTATTATTTTAGACAGTTACTTTATATCGACTTCAGAGGAAACTTTTGTATCATTTCATCCTTCAGGGAATGGTTGTGTCATTTTTCCCATTCAGTTCAGTTCTAGACGAGGTGTGGGTAAACACAGCTGAGGATATACTTCTCTATATATGTGTTTTACTCCTTGAAAGTTTTTTGCTAATCTAACTTGCTCTGTGTAAAACAAACAGCAAGAGTTCATTCAGACTGCCATAGGAAAGTGCTGCACATTGAGTGGCTTACGTAACAGAAGTTTGTTGTCTCCATTCTGAAGGCAAGAAATCTGAGGTCAAGGAATCAGCTGAGCTGTGAGGAAGAATCTGTCCCAGGCTTCCCAGCTCCCGGAAGATGGCTGGCAATCCTCGAGTGATATGCGTCACCTTAGTCTTTGTCTTGATCTTCACATAGCGCTCTTCCTGTGTGCATCTCAGTGTCCATGCTTCTTTTTACAAGGACATAGTCATGTCAGCAGCCCATCCTAATCCAGTATGGCCACAACTTAACTAATTACATCTGCCAACAACTCTGTTTCAAAATAAGTTTATATTCTGCAGGTTAGACTTCACCATATGCTGCATTTGGGTGATGCACAGTTCAACCATTGCACAAACTATGATTTCTTAGTGTCCTAGAAATTGGGTGTAGCGGGCCAGTATGGTGGCACATGCCTGTAATCCTAGGACTAGGGAACAGACAGGAAGATGAAGAGTTCAAGGGCATCCTGGGCTGCATGAGACCATGTCAGAAATGAGAAAGAGAGGCTGCAGAAAAGGTAGAGGAACCTTCCTTATATTAAGAGCATACATGATCTTCAAAAGCACTAACTTGGAGAAGTCAGTGCATGATGACTGCTAGTGTTTGAGGGACACTTTCTTGCCCCAGTTTTGCGCTGCAGCAGTAAAGTTTCTAACGTCACCCTGTTTGTACCTTTAGGAGACGTTGATCCAGCAGCACGTGTCATTTCATTAGGTCCTGTATCTGATGTTGTGGATAGTGGAGTCCTCCAGCAATTGAATGAGAGCAGTGGACACATCTCAGCATGTCGGTCTAGAGAGTTGCGAATCTAAACCTGGGACAGGCTGGGGCCATGAGGCAGAAACACCGGCCTCTGCCAACACCGGAACAAGCCGACGCTTCCAGACAAGGCAGAAAGGCCTTTTGTAATGGAAATCACGTGAGGGTTAATCTTCTCTTGAGAATGGCAGTCAAGAAAAGAGATGGTTCACTTGACTACTGAGCAGTTACACCAGGAAGAGCGTCACTGAGATGACTGAGCCAGAGAAGAAATGGTTGAGATGGGAATGGTATGGGGGAAATAACTTGCGTTTTAAACTTGATTTAAGTTACAGTGTCTCTGAATCGAACATCCCATGTTGGAAGAAGATACATTTGGGGGCTCCAGGACTACAGTAGAAAAGTATAGAGCAAGCAGCAAAATCTAGTAAAAACTTACATGCAGGACAACAAAAAGATGAAAGATATCCAAATACCAGATATTCCACCAGGAAGGGTTTTGTTTAGGAATTTGTTTCACGAGGAACAAGGGAAGAGGGAGAAAAGTCCATTTTATCCATCAGAGTCAGTGGTGTGAAAGAAAAATGTGAAGACTATTAGTATACAATGAGCATTAATTCAGATGGTTTAGAAAAGTCTGTTACCAGCCTAAGAACGGGGATATAGTTGAGCCCATTGTAAGTATCATTGAAAATAAAACGTGCCCATCAGCATGTCACAGAAAATGGAGGAAGGACAACAAGAAGTGGATCAGAATATTTTGTTGACCTTCATGGGTTTACAGCCTCTGTCTCTAAACAAAATATGGAAACAAGTAGGGCTTTTACTTTGCTTTTGTTTTCGTTCTATTTTGTTTTCTTTCCCCCCACTAAATAGAAATGAAGGTTCTTAGTCTGTTTCTGACAGTCTGTTCATTTATTAGGATAGGGGTCTTTCGTTTGCTTTCCAATAGGTATAGTAATTTAGTTAAAGAACATGCCTGTATGCTACAACTTGATTACATCTTTTTTTCTATTTTGCATTTTTCTTTTACCATGTTTCAGTTTCTGCATGTAGATTTAAATAAGAAACAAAACTTGTAAAGTTGTAACACTTCACATGGAAATACCGCCCAGTCTTCACCAGCTTCAGAAATCTGACCTTTGCCAATGCTGCAATAAAGTGTTGTAATTTGGATTTGGTGTGGTTCATTTTATTTGGTTTGGTATTTGGAAACCTGTCAATGGGTCACTTAGTATCACCCAGTGTCATCTTGTGCATCATATTCTTGGGGCTGGAGAGATGGCTTAGCAGTTAAGAGCACTGGCTGCTCTTGCAGTGACCTGAGTTTGATTCCCAGCACCCACATGGTGACTGATAACCATCCACAACTCCAGGTCCAGGGAATCCGATGCTCTCTTCTGACCTCCATGGGCACTGCATGACACCGGTGCACTTACATGCATACAGGCAATACACTCATACACATAAAAATAAAATATTGGGGCTAGAGAGATGGCTCAGCGGTTAAGAACACTGACTGTTCTTGCAGAAGACCCAGATTGGATTCCCAGTACCCACATGGATGGCAGCTAACAACTGTCTGTAACTCCAGTTCCAGGGGATCTGACAGCCTCTTCTGTCCTCCTCGGGCACTGCACGGCACCATGCAGGCATAACACTCATATACATAAAATAAATGAAATATTTAAAAATAATAAAATATAAAAATATATTCTTAAGTAGGTATGGTGGCACACATCTGCAATCCCAGCACCCAGGTGACTGAGTCAGGAGGATCACAAGTTGGTGGGCTAGCTTGAGCTGTGTAGTAAGACACTGTTTGAAAACACCAAGCGATAGGCACTTGCCTAGCACGCCCTAGGCACTGTGTTGTATCTCTAGCACAGCAACAACCACAAAAAGACACAAGGCACAAAGGGGAACCCCCCCTCAGTTTTCCTAACTTTGTCAGTGTTTGAGCCCTACCTCCAAAGATCAGCAGATGTTCACAAATCCAGCTGTCAGGTATGTTCCTTCCTTGGATTCTGTAATCAGTTCCATCTTTGAGAACTAGCTTAGAAGAACTTGTCTCATGGCAAGTCCCTGTGATTTCCTAGCAGAGCTTCGTAGGACCTCATGTACTGTGCCTTCACATAACAGCCGTTGCAGCTAGGCAGAGGACAGGTCATGGCGTGAAGGACAAAGAAGGACGAGATGAGAAAACTGCAGGAGGAAAAAAAAAAAACATTAAAGAGAAAGTAGCTCTTGGAACCAAAACCCCAGTAAAGGGAATAAGTTGCAGCTCTAGTGGAAAGGCCCTTTCTACCATGCAGAAAGCCCTGGGTCTGAACCCCAACACTACAACAAAAACTAATAATACCCCCACAAAAAAAAATTCCCAGTATTTCCCTAGAGCAGATAGATTGGTATGGAGAAAATGTTTGCAGATGATGAATCTTCCAAAGAGCTGCATTGTCCTAGCAATCTCATCATAGTGGGTCAGTAATTGTTAGGATTGTTAAGATTAGCAGCAATGATTTCCCTACAGGAATGAAATAGTCCCAGAAGACTGAGACTACCAGTAAAGAGAAACCCCAGATTGCCTAACAGCTCTAACCATATATAAAATTTTCATAATGAAAAACAGGATAGTATAAAGGCAGAAACTAAATGTATCCAAAGACTCCTAAATGATTTTGTTTGTTGAGATAGTTTCCCTGTAGCACCAGCTGGCCTGGAACTTTGCTCTGCTGACCAGGCTGGCCTCAATCTTGAGAGATCTGCCTCTGCCTTCAGAATGCTGGTATTAGTGTGTGCTCCTTCTAAATATTTTAGTGTTTAGGGGCTGGGAAGATGGCTCAGTGGTTAAGAGCTCTGGCTGCTCTTGAAGAGGAATGGGGTTCAATTACCAGTACCCACATGGCAGCTAAGAACTGTCCTTAACTCCAGTTCAGGGGAATCCAACACCCTCTTCTGACCTCCATGGCATTGCACAACACGGATACACTCACATGTAGGTAATACACTTGTACACATAAAATAAGTGTTTAATACATTCAGGGGTAAATTTTTAGCTATCTGGAAGCTAATGTTTCATTTACTTGCAAATGAAAGATGCTCAATTTGAATTGCTTAAATGCAGAGATGATTAGTATAAGAATCCTAAGTATGAAACAATGCATAGGAGCCATTGGGCTTTAGATAACTAAAGGTCAGCAGAAATAGTCTCTCTGTTACCTCAACAACTGTTACCATAGCAAAACATCACAAACTGGGCAGTTTAAACAAACGTATTTCTCCAGTTCTGGAGGCTGGATGTCTAAGATCAGAGTGTGAGCAGGGTTAGTTTCTCCTTTGTTTGCAGAGACCGCTTCACTATGTCCTCACGTGGCCATTGTGTGCAGCCTCTCTCTTAGGTCTTTTATTTTATTTTTTGAGTCCTGTATCCCAGACTGGCCGGCAACTTGTGTGTAGCTGAGGATGACCTTGAACTTCTGCTTATCCTGCCTTTGCCTCCTGGGTTTTAGGATGAAAGGCCTACATCATCATTCTCATGCAGTGCTGGAGATCATGCTAGGCTCTCATGCATCCTGGCCATGCATTCTACCAACTAAACTGTATCCTCATTCCTCTCCAACTTTAAAAATTAATTTTTATTTGTGTGTGTATATACACACATCACAGCACATGTGTAGGTCAGAGGATAACTTGTGGGAGTTGGTTCTCTCCTTCCACTTCGTGTGTCCTGGGTATTGAACTTGGGTTGTCAGACTTGAGGTGTCTTTACCCACTGAGCCATCTCACTGGCCCTCTTCCACTTCTTGTAAGGACACTTATCTGAGTTACTGGAGGTTAGAACTGCCAGAATTTGGAGATCAGAAGATAATAGGGGTCACAGTTTGGGTCCATAATACAGTGTACCACACCTGAGGTCTTTTGTTTTGAGACAAGATCTGCCAGTGTAGCCCAGACTGGCCTTGAGCTCATGGTATGTGCCACCACATCTGAGTTTTATATTGCCTAAGTGCAGGGATTAACTCAGTGGACTCTAATCAAGTGTAAATAGCCAAGGAACTTCTGGTCTAGCTTGGTTAAGACATCTGTCTCTGATCCCAGGAGCCATGCAAACTCCTCAGCTAATTCAGAAATGCAGATAGGAAGTTTCTTATACAGCTGTAAGATTCTTTTCTAAACTTTGCTTTTATAGAACTCTCAAGTCCAAATAAACTTTGGCTTTATATGACTGGCACCGACACTGAGGCTCTCAGACCAGTGCTTTTCTCCAGATCTCAGACAAAAGTAATATATGGGTAAAATCAATTCCAAATAACTTTTTATCAAATTCTACTGTGTTTTTGTCTTATGTTTCATATATGATACTACAAATTATCAGGTTGTATAGTCAGTCTCATGTTAAGATTCATGGATTTAGGGGCAGGAGAGAGAACTTAGGAGCACTGGCTGCACTTACAGGGGACTCGGGTTTGATTCCCAGCACCCACATGGTGGGAAACAACTGTCCATAACTAGTTCCAGGGGATCCAATGCCCTCTTCTGAACATGGGCATTGCATGACACAACACTCATACACATAAAAGTAATCAAAACACTCATACACATAAAAGTAATAAAATATTTTGTTTAAAGATTCGTGGATTTAAACATTTATGTAAGTACTTGAAAAGCGTAGGAAAACTAAAGATTGGTTTGACAGATGCATACCTGGCACTGTTCTAAGCATGGGGTTACAAATACGGGGTCTAGGGGGCATTCCTTCCTTCCGGAAACTAACTTTCGAACAGGGAAACAGAAAAGAAATGTAAGCAAGTCAGTGAAATTAAGTCATGTTGTTTACAAAATGTTGACAGCAATGTCGGTTGCTACTGTCACTACTACATTTGCAAATATGGTTTTCTTAGGGAGTATCTAGCCTGCCCTTTACCACCTTGCTCGTGCTATTTGTCTTTAAAGATCAAGTTCAAAGCTGGGTAAGGTGACACATGCCTGTATGCCCAGCTCTTGGGAGGCTAAGGAGAAAGATCAAGAGTTCCAGGCCAGCCTGGGATATGTATCGAGACCCTCAACTGAGTAATTTAGTTCAAGCATTGCCTTTTCTAGAAAACCTTTCCATTATCCCTCTTCCCAGTTTGATTTCAGGGACCCTCTTGTGCTTTGTTAGAGGTTCCTCTCCCTGCCTGCCCACCCCTTGGAGAAGACGGTACAGCTCATGTGCTGCTTGTGAAATGCTCTGCAAATGTTCTGTGTCTTGGACTACGGCTTTTGAGATCTGCTCAGTCCCAAGCAGTGGGTGTGTAATGTCTAATCACCTGCCCTGCCTGGTTTGGAAAGGTTCTAATGCCTGCCGTCAGCTCCCCCATCTAATTTGGCTGGACTAGTTGACCTCAGAAATTTGGACAACAGAAGCAGGTGCACAGATCTGTTTCCCTAGTTCATACTGACTCTGGAGGTGGCATGCCCTTGGGGACTTAGAGCCTGAAGGGATCAGTGCTGTCAGGAAGTATCTTACCTCGATGGACTTGTGAGCAGGGAATGGCTATCTGGTGCCATGAATGTGGCTTTGTGATCTACCAGGTGAACAGACAGGCCTCATGGACACTTGCTGTCAGGGACTGCTCTGGTATGTCCCAGAGGGAAAACCAGAGGCAAGAAGTACCTGAGATACCTCTGCATTTAGGGAGCAAAGGAAGGCCCAGGCTGGGTGAGGGTACTTATTCGTTGGTTATACAACAAATGCCCACTCCAGCACTTCCTATCTTCACAACTGGCAGGGGTCATTGGGCTCAAACTTTGTTTTCTCATCTATAAAGTAGGGGTAATAGGACTATGTGGGAAATGAATGGGACAGTGGACATGAGACTCAGCACAGAACTCAGAATCCACTGTAATACTATCTGCATCTGTGTGCCAGATGCAGTGTTGCATGCCAAGTGAACCAAACCACCTGCGTCCTGGAAAATCTCATAAGCCCTTGAAGTGTACAGAGTCAACATCAACTTCAGACCTGGCAGCCAAAGTTATATACTAGTTCCAAACAACTATTCTTTCCTGCCCATAGGAAGGTGTATGAGCAGTGGTGGGAGTGTGTGGTGGTTTGAATGAAAATGTCCCCCATAGGCTCCAAGTATTTGGACATTTTGTCCCCAGTTGGTGGAGCTGGTTTGGGAGGTCTTAGAAGGTATAGCTATGCTGGAGGAAGCACGTCACTGAGGGCGGGTTTAGAGAGTTCTTGCCAGATCTCAAATTGCCCTCTTGCTTCCTGTGCCTGCTTGAAGATGTGAGAGCTTAGCTTCCGTTCCTCCTCCAGCCACCTTTGCCGCCATGCCTCCCACCATGATGGACTCTTGCCCCTTTGGAACCCATAAGCTCAAATAAACTTCCTTCTGTAAGTTGCTTTGGTCAGTGTTTCTATCATAGCAACAGAAAAGTGAGTAATGTAGAGTGCTACCCTCTAGGGGTGGCGTGGGCTGGGTCAAGTTCTGGTTCCTTTGCCAGGAAATAATGTCCTTAATTACCCACTGAAATTCAAGCATAAACCTTTTTATTTTTCAGATTTATATATATTTTAATTATTTATTTAATAACCACATTCTTAGAAGAAGCATTTCATTACAACAGCATTGACATATTCAATAACAATTCCCAGAGCTAAGATACATCTCTTTCAAAATTGGCTGTAAATTTTTAGGTTTACGGTAAAATTAATACAGTTATACAATACTGTACTCAGTATAAACCCCATAAGACATAAAATTAAATGAAGTTTTAACCTTTAAAAAGATCTCCATTTCATTATTAAAATATACTGTTGTTTCATATGGAAAAACTTATTTTTAATACAACTAACAGATGTTTGCACATGTGTCTCTAATCTCTATATGTCTGATTATTACTAGTCACACTATTTTCTGAGCTCCTTGGCTTCTAAGCATGGATATAAAGTCATCAGGTAGATTTCAATGATAATATTTTTCACATCTACTAATTAACATGAAGCAAATTTTTATGCTTCTTCCTCAACTATAACTCATTTTTTAATATACCTTTGTAGTCAGCCTTCCACATACCCTAATCCTATCTCTTCCTGACTCTATGTCATTTTCCCAAATGTGTTTAAAATGAACCCTATAGTATGTAGGGTTTTGAAACTGGCTTCTTTCACATACAACTGTGCATTTGAGGTAATCCATATTATCATTCCTTTTAAAAATTAAGAATTAAAAATTTTTATGTGGGGCTGAAGAGATGGCTCAACAGTTAAGAACACTAGTTCTTGCAGAAGACCCAGGTTCGAATCCCAGCACCCACATGGCAGCTAACAATTGTCTATAACTCCAGTCGCAGGGGATCCGACAGCCTCTTCTGACCTCCTCGGGCATTGCACTACACAGGTGTACTTACACACAGGCAATACACGCATACACATAAAATAAAAAGTTTTTTTTTTTTTTAAGTGTGCTGTTGGGAGGCTGGTGAGATGGCTCAGCAGGTAAAGGCACTTGCTTGCCAGGCCTGACAATGACCTGAATTCAATCTTTGAGATCTACCTGGTGGAAGGAGAGAACCAACTTGCCCAAGTTGTCTTCTGACCTCCACACATGTGCTAGTATGCACACACACACACACACACACACACACACACACACACAATAATGTAATAAAATTTTTTGAATCAAGTCACCTTGGGGGGGGGGTTTCTTGTAGATGGGAGTCAGAACTGACAGAATCCAAGATGTGTCTTAGAAGGATGGGGATCCTTGAAACCCCACAGGCTAGAGGCTTGTTCTTTCAGTAAACACAGTGGACCAGGAAATCCTCATCATCTAGAGACTGTGTTGGTGAGATTTTTTACCAGGCTTCCTTGAGAAGGGATTGACAAAGAATTGAAGTAAAAAGGAAAACAGGACACAGTTTTGTTCCTTAATCAGTTTTTGACCATCCGCTTGTCCAGCAGAAAGGGACATGGAGGTTCTCCAATCAGTTAGCCCATACTACAGTCTGTTTCAGGGCATTGTATTGAAAATTGAGGCTGTGAGGTATAGTACACATGCTTAGTTATTATTATTTTTTTATTTTATTTATTATTATTATTTGGGCTTTTCGAGACAGGGTTTCCCTGTAGCCATAGCTGGCCTGGAGTCGCTATTGAGACCAAGCTGATCTCCTATTCACAGTGATTCACCTGCCTCTGCCTCCTGAGTGCTGGGATTAAAGGCGTGCACCACCATGCCTGGCTCCTTAGTAATTTGTAATCTGATTACTATATCTGGAGTATGCGCCTTCATCCTTCAACACAGACCAACTACATGTCCCCCTTCCCTCATTCCAACGTAGTAGAAGGTTGCTGGCTGTGAAGTCAGGCAAGGCTAGATTTGAATTTTGGCCCTACTACTTCCTGAGTAAGTTCCAAAGCTGAGCCTCTTTTAACTCATTTATACAATGGGGCGTGGGGAAGAGGGGGGAAACTGCTTCAGAGGTACTGTGAAAATTGAGGGCAAAGCATTTAATAGTGTGACCAGGTGTGGTGGTACATGCCTTTAATCCCAGCAGAGGCAGGTGACTCTCTGTGAGATTGAGGCCAGCCTGGTCTATATAGTGAGTTCCAGTCGAGCTGGGGCTACAGGGAGACCCAATCTCAAAAAAAGGGACTAGAGAGATGAATCCCAGCACCCACAAGGCAGCTAACAACTATCTGTAACTCCAGTTCCAGGGAATCCAACACCCTCTTCTGACCTCCACTGGCATTGCATGACACAGGTGCACTTACACACATACACATAAAATAATAAAATATTTTTTAAAAATTAAAAAAAAAATGCCGGTAGTGGTGGCACACACCGGTAGGATATGCTGAAGAGGCAGAGGAGGATCTGAAGTTCGAGGCCAGCCTGGGCTACATAGCACTTGCCGGGCTTGGTAGTACACACCTTTAATCCCAGCACTTGGGAGGCAGAGGCAGGCAGATCTCTGTGAGTCCAAGGCTAGCCTGGTCTACATAGTTCCAGGACAGCTGGGGCTACAGGGAGACCCTGTCTCAAAAAGGCCAAAAAAAAAAAAAAAAACCCACATTGTGTCTAGGCAGACCTTATGCTGATATGCAAGGCAGAGAAAGCCCCGCTTCTATGGAGCCTCTGAACCAGTAGGGAACAGCACATGCGAGAGAATGAAGACCATCCGACAGCAAAGTTAGGGTGCACACTGTGTCATTGCTCAGCTGCCTTTATGGAAGTACTGCTTCTGAGAGCGCTCGGAATGCACGTGACAGGTGGCCTGTGGCTGACAGCTCCGTGGATGGTCTCAGCTGCTCAGTTGACCAGAGGTGACCTGGGAAAGGTTGCAAGTAAAAACTGATCAGTGCAGGGCTACAAGAGTCTGGCTACCCTGGGCCGAAGTGACAGAAACTCTGAAGGACTAAACTGCAGAGCTCCTGGCGTTTGTCATCAGGCCCATGATGGTGGCTCAGTGACAGGTAGTTATCCAAGATTGGGCCTGTAGAGTAGGAGTGCTCCCCTCAGAGGACTAAACCAAGACCTGAATAACATGCAGTCACCCCCAGGACAGGGCACACAGTCTTGGTAAGTGATCAGAGGAAGGGACAAGTATGGCCATTAGAGGAACTAGAAAAAAACACAGGGAAGGGCAGGAAGAATAAAAGAGGCCTGGGAGCAGGACCCACAGCTGAGAGGACTCAGTAGGCCAAGGCAAGAACTTTAGATGTCTAGGTGTGGTGGGATTGGTTTGATTGGGTTAAAGCCTTCCTTGGGCTATAGAGTGAAAATGGAATTAGAGAAACCAGTGGAGGGGAATACCAAGAGTCCAGACGAGGGACTGTGAGGGGTGATGGCGGACAGAAGGAAGTGGACTGAGCATACATCTTCCAAGTAGTACTCACAGGTCTTGAAGGTGGCTGAGGTTAGGGTGGAGTGAAGGGAACTCAGCACTCTAAATCTGAGCCAGTGTAGATGGAATTTGGGGAGCACGTGAAGAAAGTTGCCAGTTGTATCACTCGTTGAGGGGAGAGCTTGTGGAAAGGTCACACTTTTTCATGTAGTTCACCTAACCTGGCGCCATACCTCATGTTTTTAGAGGCTGCCGGTGATGATGGCCATTGCCAGACAGACTTGGTTTCTGAAGACTTCAAGCCGCTAAGTGAGCAGATTAAGTCTTCCAGATAACAGATACTGCCAGGCCCCAGGAAATAACAGGGTGCCCGGTGGGAGCCTTCTCTCCAGAACTGCTGTTGAACAGTGACAATTTTGTTTTAAGATTTAAAAAAAGATTTTATGTATGTATGGTTATGTGCACGTGTATGCAGGTGTCCATAGAGACCAGAAGACGGCATTAGAGCCCCTGGAGCTGGAGTTACAAGCAACTGATGTAGGTGCTGGGAACCAAACTCCAGTCTCCTGCGAGAGCAGCCAGTGTTCTTAAGTGCTGAGCCATCTCTCGAGCCGTAGTGTCACTTTCAGGACCCAAGCCCTGCCTATCCTCTTGGGACCCATGGATCTGGGCACAGGAGTTGAGGAGCGGAGACAAGGTCTCTGCAGGGGCAGAAACTGCATGCGAGAAGGGACTGACTGGAAGCTGATTCCTGTCTAGTCTGTCTGACCTGGATTTTTCTTTCATTTAATTTGCTCAGTATGTGTTTTGCATTGTTTCTGAGGGAGGCTCATGAGACACAAGTCAAGTGGCCTAGGCTGACCGCTGTCTGTGTATGTGTATGTCTGTGTATGGATTAGGCAAGATTCCCAGTCACAGCCTGCTGTTGGCCCTCCTAGACACTCGAACCTTACTTAGCAACCACCTGGCTACCTGAAGCTCAGTGATGCAATGTTTTTATTCACAGATTGTGCATTTGATGTTGTCTAGAACACCACTCTACCTCGTTGTAGGTTCTCAGCAACTCTGAGAACTCTAAAAGTTTTATAGCTTTAATTTTTTTAGCCCTGACGTTGGACCTCTCCATTCCCAGGCACTGAGATGGTTTCCATCATTTTTCTGTTGCTCTTCTACAGCCCCAGAGGACCTTCACCTGTGCCCTACAGAAATGCAAATTATCAACAGACTGGCCCACCCAGAACCCTGACAAGTACACCATACACTACTCATCAAAGAAGCTTCTTTTTGCAACAGATAAAAGCTAAGCAGAATCCTACAGCTGATCAGACACAGAGAATATACGTCTGAGAGATGCCAGTCCTAGGTGACATATCTACACTGGCACCTCTACACCTAAGACTCATGAAACATAGTGGAATGGGGGATAGAGAGAAAACTCTCACCAGTGAAGCTTCCTTATACAACAGAGCGTGATGCACACAAAAGGCCACAACTGGCCACCTTTTAAAGAATAAGAGACTGCAGAGGTGAGTCCTTGGACAGGACTCCTATATCAAACCCCTCCCATCCACCGCTCAGGGACCATTGCAGAAGTGGGGGTGGGAAGACTAAGAGCCAGAGTTGGTCCATGAACACAGGGAAGCAGAGGCTTTCAGGACACTGGAAGCTTACACATGTGAACTTGTGAAATGGTGGCATCGAGTCCAGGACCCATGCCAACTCAATCAGACAAGGGCCCAGAGTGGCGTGAGGGAAATGGGTGGTGGGTCAGCCAGAATATGGGAACTATTGGAGACTGATTACTACTGGGTGAGGAGAGTTGGCCATACCAACAATCTCTAGATAGGCTGACTACACCCCAGTGGATGAATTTGCACTGAAGGGCACCTGGGTACAAATGCTTGACTGGATAGGACTTAACATGTATGGTGGAATACATGAAGTCTGGTGGGGCTGAGTGGGAGGCATGGATGGGGGGGGTCTGAATTTGATTAAGAACTGTTTTATGAAATATACAAGAGCTCAGTAAAATTTTTTTAATGTAAATTATCTAACTGAATTTCTAGAGATAAAAATGACAGTCTGGGAACTTAAAATAGATAAATAAACAGGATGCAAAATATATTTTTTAATTTTTTACAGTTGTGTCTAGGGAGTGTGTGTGTGTGTGTGTGTGTGTGTGTGTCTGTGTGTGTGTGTGTTTGTACTGCAGTCCACGCATGTAGAGTCAGAGGACAACTTGTAGGCATCAATTCTCTCCTTCCATTATGTGGGTTCCTGGAATCCAACTCAGATTGTCAGACTTGGTAGCAAGTACTTTTACCCATTGAATCATCTTGTGGCCCAATATAGTTTGTGCATTCTGTATTTAAAAGCTCAAATTTGAGTTAATTTCTTGTGTCAGGCATGAGATTATGGTTCCATGTCATCTCCACTGCCCTCTTCCCAGTTCTAAGGATCAAACCCAGGACCCAGAGTATGTTACACAAGCACTCTACCACTGAGCTACACCCTTGGTGTAGAGTAGTTTGTGGATGTCTAATTCTGCCAGCACCATTTGTTGACGAGCTCTCTTTCCAGTGAGTTGCTTTGGTGCCCTTGTCAGTCATTTGAGCATACTTGTTAGGGTCTATGTTGGGTTCTTTGTTCTGTTGATCACTGTGTTTCCTTCTACAAGCACCATACTCTTGACAACTATAACTACAAAAGCCTTTGGGTAAAGTGTTTCTTCTCACTTTATTCTTCTTTGTCAAGATTGTTTTAGCTAATCTAGTTCGTTGGTCCTTCCATATAAATTTTAGAATAAGCGGTCTATTTCTATAAACTATCTTGCTGGATTGCCAATAGCTCCTCGGCTAGGATGGGGACATCTTGTCTGGCTCCCCCTCCATGCTGAGATTTTTGTCTGGTTGAACTTGCTGTCACAACTGCCCTGATGTGTCTGGAAAACCTTCTTTCCTTGTCATCTCTTTCTGCGATGATCCCTGAGCCTTCGGAGAAGGGGGTGTGATATAAGTGCCCCATGTAGGGCTGAACATTCTGGGCAGTCTCTTATTCTCTGCTCCTTGACCAATTGAGGGTCTCTTCTGGTTGAATTGCCACTTGACTGCATAAAGAAGCTTCTCTGATGAGGACTGAGAGATGTACTAATCTATGGGTGCAATGATAAGTCATTAGGACTTGGTTTAATACTATGTCCATTTAGCAGAATAGTAGTAGACTATCTCCTAGGGCCTATGACCTGTCTAGCCACAGGTTCCTGGCCTCAATGCCACATATGAGTTTCATGTAGTAGATCAGGTCTTAAATCCAATCAGAAAGTAGTTTGTTACTCCGGTGACACTTCTGCTACTATTGCACCAATGAGCAGTCTTTCCATGCTGGTCATTATTGTAGCTCACAGGGTCCACATCTAGATAAGACTGATGATTACTTTTCTCCTACAGTAATGTGCATAGGACCTTCTAGCACTATGAAAACTAACTGATAGAGATGAAGCTTCCATGGCAGGACCAGCTTAATTTCTCCATTTTCAATGACTTAAGTATGTAATGTCTTCAACAATAGGGTGTCAATGTCAAGTCCTAAGGGGTAACCAAGAGCATTGGTAAAAGCCTGTAATGTTTGGGAGTTTATGAATCTCACTAGCCAACAACTCCAACAGAAGCCTGTGGTGTTCATTATAAGGTAACTCCATTTAACCTGACTGAGGAGCTACTGACAATTAATAGAAGCTAGGAGGCGGAGTCAGTTGTCTTTAAGGGTGTGGCCCCTGGTAGGTTGATCATATTCCTTTGTATGGCCATTTACCCAAGAGTATATGGGCAGTACAAATTGGATTCAATAGATTTAAAACAAAACAAATAAGAGGACTCAAAGTTGGGTGATAGGGAAGTGAGGGTGGATCTGGGAGTAGTTGTGTGTGGGGGTGAAGGGGTGAATATAATCAAAATACATTGTATGAAATTCTAAGAATTCTAAGAACTAGTAAATATGAGAAAGAAAAACATCTTGCTGGAATTTTGATAGGAATTAATTTTTATGCTATTATAAATAATTATTTTTAAATTTTCATTTTCAGATTGCTCATTACTGATATATAGAAATGCAATCGATTCTTTTAGTGGATCTTGAATCTTGTAACATTGCTGGCCTCTTTAACACTAGTAGCTGTTCTCTGGATTCCTTAATTTTTCTTCATGATTCTACAAGATTTCTCTTGCTTTCCAATCTGGATGTCTTCTTTTTGCTTTCTTATCTGATTGTACTGGCTAGCATCTCTAGTACCATGATCAATAGAGTGGTAGAAACAGATGTTGTTCACCTTGTTCCTTGTCTTAGAAGAAAAGCATTCCTTTTTACCCTGCAATGTAAACAATGAAAACCATCTATCTGTTATGTAGGATCCAAGAAAGAGGAAACCATAAACCCACCATGAGAATCCAAGAGAGGGGAGGTTGCATGATGACTCTCCAAGAAGCCTTCCCTAAGATGAGCTGGGCAAAGGATGAGCCCACTGAGGGCAAGAGGTTTGTTTTAATTGTCTTCATACTCCAGTAGTTGAACTGACCATGGAAGAAGGTGAACTTGTATCTTCTGATAGGGAAGATGTGCTCTCTCCCCTTTATACCTACATGAGGGATGGCCACATCAGGCTCCTATGCCTACCTACCATAGGCTGCATCTCTATCACATCATCCTGGGGTGGAGCCAGATGGGGAGTGGGAAAACTGGGGTCCTCCCCACCACCCAAAGTCAAGGCCAAGCCCATGAAATGCCTGATTTCTGGGTATCCGATGCAGCTGCTACCCTTGGGGACCTTGCAGCCCTTCCTGTGTTAACCTGTTCATTTGTTTAATGTGTTTGAATAGCATGGACATGCATATATAGGTACCACAAGGCCTGACACAGACTAACAGGTTCTTTTTCACCAGATATTTATCACTCATAGCACAGGAATGAGTCCCAAATAAACTTAGAGGACAATGTGATCTCTGGGGCAAAAGAGGCAGAAGCTAAATGCTGTTGAAGAAACCAACAGCACATCTAAGTATGGTGGGTGTTGGGAGAGGTAGCTAGGGCAGATGGGATTTTACACAGGGAGAACAGTCAAGCTGTTCTAGAAGGTATATGAGATTTTTGCCTGTAGTTCCCCCAGCACTTAAGAGGCTGAGACAAGAGGATCAAGAATTTGAGGGAAGCCTGGACTATGTGACCCTGCCTCACAAAATTCCCCAAACAAAAATATATGTGAGGGAGGGGTGTGGTGTGGTGTGTGTGTGTGTGTGTGTGTGTGTGTGTGTGTTTCTCATGCATACAGGTATGTGTGCATACAGGTATGTGTGGATATGGAGGCCAGAGGTAATATTAGGGATCTTCCTCAATCACTCTCTACCTTATTTTTGAGACAAGAACTTTCCTTAAACCTAGAACATGCTGATTCAGCTAGCCTGGTTCACCAGCAAATGCCAGAAATCCCTGTCTCCATCTCCTCAGTGCTGGGATTATAGGTGCATGCTGTCACACCCAGATCTTCTGTGAGGGTGCTAGGGACTGAACTCAGGCCTTCTGCTTGTGTGGCAAGCACATTACTGACTGAGCCATCTCCCCAGCCCTTGTAGGAGATTTTTGATAGACAACTGACAAGACTTTGGGACACCTGCCAGCAGTGACAATCTGTAGACATGTGTATCCCAGGGGCGTGGGTCCTCCAAGGGGCAGGGCCTGCTGCGGAGAATTGAAGAGGAGAATTAACCACAGAGGGAGGGGCTTCTGGGTGCCATCTTGGGACGGAAGCCAGGAACAGCCCAGCAGGTGTGGAGGGAAAGATGGCCCTGGCATCTCACCCGTGTGATCACAAGAGGGCACATTTACTGACCTGGGGCGATTCTGCTGACCCAAGATGCGTGGGTGAAAGTTAACGGAGTCCGTGGGTGGGCACGGAAGCGATCTGGAAGGGTGGGCTGAGCCGCAGCAGAGCTGGGTGCCGGTGTCCGGTGTTTGTTTCTTTGTAAGTTTCTCCATTCCCCACTCCCACCCAAGATATAAAATGAAAAATTCAGATAAAAGTGTTATGTGGTTTGTCCAATAGCGCCCTGAGCAAGAGACCCTGAGAAAACAGACAGCAGGACGGCAAAGTTTAGTGAGACAACATGCCTCCCCTGAGACCTTGTGAAAAGCCAGCTAGCCCAGTGGGATAGGACAGGGTTTGAGATTCAACGTTTCTGACAAGCAAAGCTAACCCCGTATGTCAGAGGGTCTGAGTATGAAGAGCCAGGTGATGGGGAATATCTGATGTGGTTTTGGTTGGAGAAAAACAGGAGAGAAGAGCTGGAAAAAGAAGTAAAGGCCAGATCCAAGTTGAGGAGTCTGAACTATATTTGGCAAACAACACAGCCTCTGAAGGTATTTGGGTCATGAAGTGAGCCAAGCCTAACTTAGGAAGATTAGCCTTGAAGTCACTCAAAGGAGAGACTAGACCAAGGGCAACTAGCACAGTGATTTGTCATCTACCTACCCACCTATCCACCCATCCACGTAACCACTATCCACTAGCATATTCCTGGGGAAGGATAAAGAAGGCCCAGGCTTTTCCCTAAGGGATTCCAGCCTAGACAAAGGAGACATGTTATGTGAGCAGAGTTGTGTGAGCATACAGACACCCAGCACCGAGCACTGTGTGCACTGCAAGCATTGGGACAGAGGAGGCATCAGCTGACTGCTGTGGACATTCTAGGAAAGGAAATAGCACCTCTAAGGGCATCTGGCACACCAGGGATGGGCAAGAGGCCCCTGGGAACATTCAAAGAACAGTGAGAGAGGCATTTGGGTGAAGACAAGTCCAGTTAGAGGGAACTGTTTGAGTAAAGACTGGAGGGAGAGGCTGAGGCAGGGAGAAGAGAGCTGTCAGGAGCATGGGGTTGATGGAGACAGAGAAAACCAGCTATAGAGCCCGAGAGGTACAGTAGTCATAAGGTGCTTGCTTGAACTTGTTCTGCTCACATTGGTCAGTTGGCAGCTCACCAGAGAGTTGGAGAACCAGCTTAAGGAAGTGTCCAAGGTCCTACCCTGTCCTCATCTCTCTGAGGGCTGTTTTCAAGAGAGGATGTACTCAGTTGACAATGTCCACCATCAGAGGATACCTGGTATCTGGGGCATTTACAGATCCCTGGTCCTGTTGGAAGTGCTTCAAATAAATTATCCTATGGATTACTCTCTATTACACTAAGAGGACTGTCCCCACCTTAAGAATAAAGAGATTTGATAGTTTGCTATGGATGACCCAGCCACCAAGTGCCGGCTTCAAGTGGAGCTGTCGGTTGGGTTAAAACCCAGGAGAGTGACCTGGAAGGGGACAGACCCAGGTAGGGCAGTGGATAGGGGCAGAGGATGCCCAATGCACTCTGGAGACACCAGACGTCAGGCTCCTAGGATGTGAAGTCAGGAGTGGCCAGAGTGCCCTAGCAAGAGGGCTGAAGCTTGAGGAGCTGTAGACAACAGGAGCCAAGAGTTGGTGCTCTGTCAGGACTGAGAGCTGAGTGTCACCCAATGCCCTAGTGTACTTTGGGCCAAAAGGTGAACCCAAGCAAGGTTTGGAAGACCCCAAATGAGAGAGGAGTGCTTGGCATAAGATGATAATGAGATAGTAGTGTGGGGGACAGCACAGGGGATTTAAAGCTTGCAGGAGAGGGCAGTTCATTGGGCATTGTATACAGTGATTCACCCAGTACCAACATGCATTCTTTCCACAAACATGCATTCTTTCTCTCTTTTTCTCCATCTGCTGTGGTTTGAGTGTGGCCTCCATACATTCAAGTGAAGGAATCTTAATTCCTCAGTGGGACAGTGTTGGGAGGTGGGGTTTTATGGGATTGGACCATGAGGCAGAGCCCTCCTGAACGGGTAAATGCCTTGCTCATCAGGAGAGTTGTTGCAGGCCTGGATTACCATGGAGAGTGGGTTTGTCCGAAGGAAGGTGCCTTGTACCTGTTGTGCTTTCTATATGAGTTGAAGCAGCATGAGAGGTTTGCTGGTGCCATGCTCATGCACTTCCCAGCCTCCAGAGCTGTGAACCTAAATATATTTTCTTTATAAACTACCAGTTTATAAAGATGAAACTGCCCAGTTTCAGATATTCTGTTACAGTAACAACAAAACAAACACAGTTTCACATTGGTATAGTCACAGCCATTAGAGAGCTGATTGCTTGAGCCCAAAAGTCTGAGGCCAGCCTGAACAGCATAGCAAAAGCACATTTCAAAATAAAAGAGGGAGGGGAGAGGGCTGGGAAGATGGCTCAGTTGGAAAAGTGCTTGCTGTACAAGCACAAGGACCTGAGGTTGGATCCCCCAGCACCCACATAAAAGGCAGGTGTCTATAACCCTAGCATTAGGGTGGGGGTGGCAGGAGGGCAATAGACAGGTAAATAATCTCTGGAGCTTGCTGGAAAGTAGGCTAGCTAGTCTGTGAGATAACAGGCTCAGTGAAGGATTCTGTCTCAAAACTATGGTGAAGGTGGTTAAGAGCACTTACTGCTCTTAATTTTTATAAAGATTTTTATAAAGAAAAAGGAAAAGGGGGCCGAAGAGATGGCCACTGGTTAAGAGCACTGGTTGCTCTTACAGAGAATACCAGTTTGGTTCCTAGCAGCAACGAGGCAGCTAACAGCAGTCTGTAACTTCAGTTCCAGGGGATCTGATGCCCTCTTCTGGCTTCTGTGGGCATTGCATGACATGGGTGCCCATACATAAATGCAGGCAAAACACTCATACACAAAAAATAAAAATAGGGGCTGGAGAGATGGCTCAGCAGGTAAGAACATTGACTGTTCTTGCAGAAGACCCAGGATCGAATCCCAGCACCCACAAATCACCTAACAATTGTCTGTAACTCCAGTTCCAGGGGCTCCGTCGGCCTCTTCTGTCCTCCTTGGGCACTGCATGACATGGGTGCACTTACCTACATGCAGGCAATACACACATACACATAAAAATAATAAATAAAATATTTTTAAAAAAATAAAAATAAAATAGGATCCAAGTTCTGTTCCCAGAACCCATCCCATGGTGGCTCACAACCCTCCTGTAACTCCAGCTCCAAGTGGATCTGATACTTCTTATCTCCACAGGCACTTGCACATACCAGAACACACACACACACACACACACACACACACACACACACACACACTTAAATTTTAAAAAAAGTTCTGTTCTTGGGCTGAAGAAATGGTTCAAAGGTTCGGAGCACCTGCTGCTCTTACAGAAGACACTGGTTCAGCTCTTAGCACAGACACTGGGTGACTCATTACCTTCTGGAACTCAACTCCAGGGGATCCAGCAGCCTCTTCTGGACTCCTTGGGCAACTGCTCTCACACATGCACATACCTACACACAGACACACACATATACATAGAATTAAATTTTTTAAATCTAGAAAAATGTTATGGTGGGAACTGGAGAGATGGCTCAGCAGTTAAGGGCACTGGCTGCTCTTACAGAGGCCCTGGGTTCAATTTCCAGCACCCACATGGTGGCTAACAACTGTCTATAACTCCAGTTCCAGAGGAATCCAACACTCTCTTCTGAATGCCACAGGCATTGCGCGACATGGGTGCAACTAACACACATGCAGGCAGTACACTCATACACATAAAACAAAAATAATAAATAAAACATTTTATAATAATATGGTGGAGAGTGGTGGAGGAAAGTACATGGCATCTACCTCTGGCCTCCACACATGCACACACATGTACTCATACCTGTACATACACACATACACTACACAACCACACACCCCTGGGTCAGGGGTAAAAGAAGAGACTGAGGTGGTGTGTGGGACTGGTGAAGGATAGTAAATGATCTGTTAAAGTAGAAATTGGTTGCCAGAGGTGACACCTTGGCTAAGACTCCTGAGAAGGCCAGGTTTGGGGGTGGGGAGTGCTGGTTTCCTCACAGGACTCAGGCCATTTCCTAACTCAAAGGTGGGGGTGACCATCAGATGCACTGACCAGAGTGTGGGACTTTGATGTTTAGTCTGCAAAGACCCATCTAACAAAGGACCACAGACTGAGTGGCTTTCTCACAGTTCTGAAGGCCATTAGTCAAAGATAGAGGTGCCAGCAGCCTTGAGCTCTAGCTGATGAGGACTATTCTTGTCTTGCAGGTGGCTGTCCCCTTGCTAGTATCCTTATGGTCTTTCTTCAAGGCTTATTTGAATAGCCTGGGGTGAGGAGGGAGACCTCTGTTATCGTTTCCTCTTCTTTTAATTAAATTTAACTAATTAATTTTTATTTGTGTGTGTGCAATGTGTATGTGGGTGCCTGTGGAGATCAGATGGGTGTCTTCATTTATTACTCTCCACTTTATTTTTTGAGGCAGTGTTTCTCACTGAGCCTGGAACTTACCACCTAGCTAAACTGGCTGGCCAGTAAGTTCCAGGAATCCTACTGTCTCCTCTCTCCTCTATCACCAGTGCTGGGGTTACAGACATACACAGACATTTATATGGGTGCTCGGGATCTGAACTCGGGTCCTCATGCTCATGCAACCAGCACATTACTGACTGAGCAGTCTTCCCAGCCCCTTCTTCCTCTTTTTATAAAGACCTTATCCATTTAAGTATCCACTTTTATGACCTTATTTAACCTTAATTCCCTTCAGACCTTTGGAGGAGGATACATTCATTCTACAACACCACCGAAGAGCCATTGTAGTTCAACCCCTTATTTTACCAGAAAGTAAAAACAGGCTTTGGGGAGCTAAGGATTTGCTCAAGCTCACACAACTGATGTGGCCCAGTCAAAACTGGAAGGAGCTGTCTTCTAGTTATTGTGGTGTGAGTGGGGAGGCCTCCCCTAGGCATGCCCTTCAGGAGTGAGTCTGTTTACCTGAGAGCCCACAGCAGAGAGCAGGCCCACCCTGAAACATGGAGTAAGATTTAGCTGAGCCCTCAGGGGACTTTCTGTTTGAGTCACTGACCCGCTTTGGAGGATGGCAGTTGTGGGGTTTCTCTGGAAAATGGCTTAAAGTTTGGCAGAATGTGGAATGAGACCTCATAACTGCTTGAAGATTCTTCTAGACTTAGGTTTCTGATATGATAGCAGAAGCTTCCCAAATGCAGAAGTCTTGCCAGGAGGAAGCAGGTAGGGAAAAATGCCCTCCTCCCTTGTCTTCCAGCTTTGGCTCAGCAGCTCAGCCTCTGGGGTGTGGGCAGAGACCAGCATGAGCTGTTTACCTTGGTTGGGTAAGGCAGATAAGTGGCCTTTGTGTTTGCATTTGCAAACAGGGGGCCAGAGTTTTGGTCAGCAAGGTCAGGCCCAGGGCACACAGGAGGGGGTGGGGAGCTGGCAACCCCATCCAGCTCTGCCACTGGGAGGGGTGGGGAAGGAGGAGGATGGAGCTCAATTTAAGGGTCTGTCCTCACTGTGGGGAGCATCTGTCTCAAGCTACTCACAAGGACTTCTCTAAAATACACCTCTGTACTGATTCATAAGAAAAATTTGGACTTTTTAAATTTTTGTAGAAATTGTTTTTATTTTAAAAAAATCTGTATCCCAATTCCCTATTGGCAATTAGGGTAACCTCTTCAGAGGATGGTGTGATAAGAATAGGAGGTAGGAACTGGCTAGGCAGTTAGGGTAAAAAAGACCCCAAAGAAAAGAAGTCAGTTTCTTGGCTAAAAGTGAAAATGTCCTTGGGCCTCTTAGCAACATACTCCATTCCAAAGGCCAAAAACGTCAAAAGTATTTGGGAGCTCTTATCTAATCCCTAAAAAATTTTAGGGTTACCTCTTCAGAGGGGGAAATGTTAGAGTAGCAAAAACCCCCATCAAAAAAGAAAGAAATCTGGGTGTGGTTGTTCACACCTTTAATCCCAGCACCCGGGAGGCAGAGGCAGGTGGATCTCTGAGAGTTCAAGGCCAGCCTGGTCTACATAGTGAGTTCCAGGCCAGCTGGGGCTACAGGGAGACCCTGTCTCAAAAAGGCAAAGAAAGAAAGGAAGGAAGGGAGGGAGGGAGGGAGGGAGAGAGGGGGGAGGGAGGAGAAGAAAGAAAAGAAAGAAAGAAAGAAGGAAGGAAGGAAGGAAGGAAGGAAGGAAGGAAGGAAGAAAAAAAGTGATGGGGAGATATGGGAGGAGTTGGAGGGGAGGGAGTGGGCATGGATTTGATCAAAACATCTTATATGCATATATGAAACTCTTAAAAAAGTTTTTTAAAAGCTAAAAGAAAATTATGAAAGAAATTAGGCCAAGAAAAAAATATCAAAAAATAAATTGGAAATTGCTGCAAATGGCATTTTTTCCCTAGGAACATAAGACCTTTTGAGACCTGTTGTTGATGTCTTTTTTTTAAAATATTTTATTTATTATTTTTATTTTATGTGTATGTGTGTATTGCCTACATGTAGGTAAGTGCACCTGTGTCGCGCAATGCTCGAGGAAGACAGACAGAAGAGGCTGTCAGATCCCCTGGAACTGGAGTTATGGACAGTTGCTAGCTGCCATGTGGGTGCTGGGATTCGAAGCCAGGTCTTGTGCAAGAACAGTCAGTGTTCTTAGCTGCCATGTGGGTGCTGGGATTCGAACCCAGGTCTTGTGCAAGAACAGTCAGTGTTCTTAACTGCTGAGCCATCTCTTCAACCCCTGTTGTTGATGTCTTAAAACACAGTCACTCCTAACTAGAATCAGGAGAATGTGGTCTTAGGAGAAACCACATCAAAATATAGTAATAATTGGAGAGTCTTATTACAGCCTTCCGGTAACCTTTGGTAAAGATTTTCTGGTTCTGGGGCTGTAGAGGATGTGGGTTCAGTCCCCAACATCCACAGGGTGGCTAACAGCCATCTTTAATACCAATTCCAGAGGATCCGACGTCCTCTTCCAACCTCCGCAGGCATTGCACATGTGTGGTGCACTTACATGCAGGCAAAACACTTGTACATAAAATAAGAATAAATAAATAAATAAATAAATAAATAAATAAAAATTTAGAAAAGGATTTTTCTAGCTCAGTGTGATAAAGTCAGGGCCCCTTTCTGAACGTGGAGAAGAAAGGGAAGTCAAGAAAAGCCTCTCTACGTCCCATCTGAAAGAAATAATATTCTGAAAATAACTGTTTACAAAACACAACTCAGACTGGTTTAGCTCTCTGGGACTCCTAACTGTAGCCACATCTGTAAGAAAGTTTCTGGACTTTCCAGAGCTAAGCAAGAGCTGGGCTGGCAGGGATGTCACCCTTTGTGGGCAGGGAAAGTGAGTAGAGGAGAGGAGGGAGTGTCTTGTGTACAGTGACTATAGGTTTGGTGCAGGCTTGATTTCAGACACTCGCTCCCACTGTGTTCAAAGAAGGACTAGTGGCAGACTGTTGATGTGTAGAATGTGGTCAATCTGTGAAAAGGCCCTAGTTCCACAGTTTATTCTTGAAAGAGAATGAAATGGCTTTGCAGAAGGGACCTTTCTTCCAGATGGAGCAGAATCTGTCCTGCTCTTCAGGTTGTCTCGGGAACCTGGGATCTGAACTTTAGGGTTGTGTGACTGTAAGCACATAACTGAAGTGGACCTTGAGCCTACAAGGGCAGGAATGTAACTTCTTCTAATTAACTTCTAATTAATTGTTTCGATTTTTGAGACAGGGTCTCAGTCTGGAGCCCAATCTGGCCTTCAACTTACAGGAAACCTCCTGCTTCAGCCTCCCAAGCCTGAGGATTATAGACTTGAGCCACCACTCCTGGCCTTTTCTAATTAGCTCTTTGCCAACATCCTACCCAGGTGCTGACAGGAGACTGGATGATGTCATCCACCTAGCCTTTGACCTTGGGTGTTTCCACACAGCCTAAATAACACACGGTTGGCACAGCCCATTGCATGGCCTAAAGCATCCTCATCCTGCCTGGCAGGGTGCAGGTTCTGGGTGGGGGTGGGGGGTTGAGGGGGGGAGTGGGAGGGTGCAGTGGAGTCAGTCTGTACCCTGACTCTGTCACTTGCTCTGTCTATGACCTTGGAAGACCTTCAGCTAACAGGTTCTTGAGTGGAGACAGTGATGAACCCTCTTCACAACTTGTGAGAATGAGTTTAGAGAATGCTGTGTGCATTTTGATGTGTAGACACTCAGTGCAGCCTCCTCCCTGTTTACTGTCAGTGCACCCCTCGCCCACCTGACCCCAGCTGGAATCATGGTGAAGTCATCAGCTTGCAGTTTTCCTCATAATGAAAACAGTAAGTCTACAGTGAACAGACCACTTGAAGGAAGGGGCCAGTGGCACTGTCAAACTGCATCATGAGACTTGGTTTTAGTACCATCTTATCTTAAGGGGAACTTCCTTTGCCATGAATAATGATCACAGACTAAGTTGGATTCCCATAGGAGCCATGAGGCTCTGGTGAGATGCTGCTAGTTCTCAATAGGGCCTTAGACATCCAGAGATGATGGTAAGCTCTGTTCAGGAGCCTACTGGAGCCTCTTCTCCAAGATACCCAAACTCAGGGCAGACAGCAGCCAGGGCCGCCAGGTCAGGCAGCAGTAAAGCCAATGCAGACAAGAGAGACCCTTGCCACCCACCTGCCCTGGAGATGAAGGTAGGGGTCTGACTTGTAAGTTACCGTGGGTAGCCTGGTCATTCCAGCTGAGCATCCCTGAGGGCTGAGGCCTAATGGGAGTAAGAGGTGCCTGGGGTGCAGCAGTTGGGAGAGGAAAGCCTTGCAGTGGAGGCAGCTGAGCCTAATAGTTGCTGGTTTGAACTCCCAGCAGGCCCAGCAGGGTCTTCCCAGGCTTCACCCCTCTGCCCAAGAAACCACTGCTCCAGGCAAAAGGTCTTTAGAATGGAATGTTCTGGGACCAACAGGTATGTAGCAACTGCTACACATGCTTGCTCAGTGATGTCAGATAGGGGTTGGCAGGGGGCCAGACACAGAGAGGAGGGCTGGACTTGCCAACTCCAGCTTCCCTCTCTCCTGTCCAATCCTTCAGTTATTCTTTTTGTTCTTGGTGGTGGTGGTGTTCTGTTTCAGACGGGATCTCCCTTGAACTCTCAGATTCCTACCTCAGCCTTCTAAGGTAGCAAAGCCTAGCCCCCTCTTGCTCCTGGTTCTCTTCTTTCTCCTCTCCCCTACCTTAAGCCTCTTCCTTAGGAAATGAGTATGTTTAGACTAGATTTCGCTGTCCCCTTTCCTCTTTAGCAAGCTTGACACAGCCTTGATCTTAATCCTCAGAAATGTATCATGAATCCTTGGGGTTACCTGGTAATGAGCCAGGAGGCAAAAAAAAAAAAAAAAAACAAAAAACCATAGAATAACTTGCTGCACATTTCTGCAAAATCTATTTCATTAGGTGTTTAAAGAAAACAGAGCTTTATTACAACAAACATAAGAAAAAGGGATAGGGGCTGCAGAGATGGTTCAGCGGTTAAGAGCACTGGCTGCTCTTGCAGAGGATCGGTTCTCAGCACCCACATGGTGGCTAACAACCATCCATAACTGATGCCCTCTCTGGCCTCCATGGGCATCACACACACAGGTGCACTTATATTTGTGTAGGCAACACAGAATAAAAATAAATATTTTTTTAATTAAAAAAAAGAAAAAGGGAGAATATATGACAGCTAAACCTATTTCCTCAGGACTGGGACAAGTATATTTCCTACAAGATCACTGAAGACTGTGACCATAGACACATCTGGAAGTGCATGGCAATTTCTTGGAGAATTACCTTTTTTTTGCTTTTTGCAGTACTAGGAATCAAGTTCAGAGCCTCTCAAATTCCAAGCAAGCACTTTGCCACTGAGCTGCATCCCAGCCCTTGGGTCATTTATCTTGACTGACAGATATCAGATTGGTAGTGACTACCAGTAGAGAAGACTTACATAATTTCCCTCACATTTATGTAATACTTTTTAAAGATTTATTTAAAATTATTTATTTATTTATTTTGAAACAGGGTTTTGCTATGTACTTCTGGCTGGCCTCAAACTCACAGAGATCTGCCTACCTTTACCTTCTGAGTGCTGGGATTAAAGATGTATGCCACCATACCTGGCCCATTTTATTTATTTATTTGTTTGTTTGCTGTTTGCTTTTTTGAGACTGCCTCTCCCTGTAGCTCCAACTGGCTTAGAACTTGCTATATAGACCAGGGTGCCCTTGATCTCGCTGAGATCTGCCTGATTATATTATCTTAAACCATGTATGGGAGTGTGGGGGCTATGTATTCATGAGTGCACATAAGACTGAACCAAGCACAAAACATAAGAAATCCCTGAGGAAAAATATGAGGGGAGTTCAGGCTGGAGGGAAAAAATAAAGCTTCCCAGGACTGCAGCGAAGGGCTAAACATGCTAAAGAAAGAGAAGAATGCTGCCAAGCTGCAGAGAGGCACCAGGTGGGCCAAGCACAAAAGCTGGGTGGGAAGCCATGAAAGCTGCAGTTGCTGCTATCCAGACCCAGGCCAAGCCTTGACCCTGGGATGACCTGGCCAGAGTCCTCATTTCACACCTACATCCACTGCAAGCGTGCTGTATGTTTTTAGAGAAGAGTCCATAGTGTCCTGCCAGCTCCAAAATCAAGGCCACGGTGACAAGCTTCTATTTTCTAAAATTTCTTTAAAATTTTTCAATTAATTACATCTTATGTGTATGAGTGTTTTGCCTGCATGTATTTATGTATGCAAGTATGTGCACCATGCATGTGCAGTGCTCATGGAGGCCAGAAGAGGGCATCGGATCCCCTGGAACTGGATTTATAGATGGTTATTAGCTGCCATGTGGGTGTTGGGAACTGAACCCAGGTCCTCTGCAAGAACAGTCAGTGCTTTTAACTGCTGAGCCATCTCACCCGCCCCTATTTTCTAAAATTTCTGTTTGCTCAGGTGACTGTATCACTCAGATGTTATATTTGGCATACTCTCATTGGAAGTGTGCGATGAGTTACATTTCCGGCATAGCAAGCTGACCTCCCTGGGAGTACATGTGTGTGTTTCTACTACTTTTCACAGAAGCTGTGTCTTACCTTCTATCCTTCATCTTAGCAACTTCAAGAAAAACTCCATTTACTAAAATAAACATCTCTGTCTTCTTTGTATGTGTGTGTATGTGTGTATGTGCATGTACATGTGTGGTGTATGTGTGTCTAGTATATGCACACATGCAGGGGTACACACACGTAAGCAGGTACTTGAAGAAGCCATGTCCTGCTCTGCTATTTTCTATCTTATCCCTTTGAGACAAGGTCACTTTCTGAACCTGGAGCTAGGCTGGCAGCCAACAAGCCCCAGCAATCCTCTTGTCTCTGCCCCCCACAGCACTGGGGTTACAGGCATGAGCACAAAGCCACGGCTTTTTACCTGAGTGCTGGGAGTTTGACCTCACATCCTCATGTTTGTACAGCAAGTGCTCTTACCCACCGAGCCATCTTTCCAGTCCTATCCTTTATTTTTGTTCGTTTTGTATTTGATCAGGGTTTCATATAGCCCAGGTTGGCTTCAAACTCACCATGTAGCCTTGAACTTCTCACCCTCCTACCTCTACCTCCCAAGTGTTGTGATTACAGGCATGCATTGCCATGCCCTGCTTCTGTAGTACTAGAGATGGAACCCAGGGCTTCGTGCACACTAGGCCACCGAGCCCCACCCCAGTCCTGCCTCTTGTTCTTTCTTAGTGATCTCTCCCACAGAAGCTTTTCCTGACCAGTTTGTTCCCACATGACCTCCCTCCCTCCATGAGCATCCAGGTACCTGTAGGGTGAGACTTTTGCTGCTGCAAGACTTTGAAAAGAGGCAAAACAGCCTGGTTACGTGAGTCTAGCTCTCCCCACCAAGTCCATACCTATAATTCCATGATTGTCTTCTTTTTTGCTTAGAATGGCTTTGATCTTTCAGTGTGGGACTTACTTAATCAGGAAAAGCCTCCACTGAGCACAGATAACAGTACTAGGGAAGGTGGGCTTTGGGGTGCCTGGCCTTGTGTCTGGGTCTCAGCTGTTCCTATTGTTAGCATGTTTATTAAGTATGTGACCAGAGATTCACCACTTACCTGCTGCATCTCAGCTATCTTTTTGTTCACAGCCCTTCCATGTCCTCAAACTAAGGACTAGTCTGTTAGGTGTCTTGCATTACCTGCCTTTCCAACAATGGTACTCTAGAAGACTGACTGATTTAGCAGCAACCTCAAACTTTTACAGAAAAACTGCAAGTACAGTAGAAAATTTTGTTCAGAGTCATTCAGGAAAACTTCTTGTCTCAGTGTCATCACCTCCAAACATATATTTTCAACAAGGATACCCTCCTATACCACCATGATATAGGTATCAAAACCTGGATGTTCATGCTGACTGGCCCATCACTCTACCATTCAGTCCTCATTCACGTTCCTCCAGTCTTCCCAAAGAGTCATTGCTAATGAGAGTCACAGAAAGTTTTAAGAAACTAGTTGATATTAGGTTGGAAAGATGACTCATTAAAGGGCTTTTTCCCTAAGCACGAGAACCTGAATTATTCTCCAGAACCTATGTTAAAAAAATTTTTTTTTAATTAAAAAGCTGGGCATGGTGGTGTGTGCTTATACTCCCAACACTGGGGGGGTAGAGACAGGCAAATTCCCGGGGACAGCCTACTTGTCAAACCCACAGCAGAGCCCTCAAGATGGCTCAGCAGGTAAAGAGCTTGCATTGCAAGACTGACAACCTGAGTTGATCTCCAGAGCTCATGTAAAGGTGGAAGGAGAGAACCGACTCCACAGAGTTGTCCTCTGAGTCCCACACACATCATACACACACACACACACACACACACACACACACACAGATAATATTTAAAAAAAACAAACCAAGGTAGGTGGCACTTGGGGAATGACATCTGAGATTGTCCTCTGCCCCCAACCATATGCTCACATGGAAACACATAGACACATATGAGCACACACATGAACACTCATATACATGTATCTATACATGTGCACACACAAACAACAAACTAACAAATAATGGTATTTACTGGGGACTGTCAGAGTATTGCAATGGAACTACATATGCCATACGAACTATAGGCATATTCAAAGAGACAGAAACAAGGAGAAGTTTGTAAAGATAAAAATGGTGAGAATAAGCTGGGCGTGGTGGCGCTTGCCTTTAATCCCAGCACTTGGGAGGCAGAGGCAGGCGGATCTCTGTGAGTTCAAGGCCAGCCTGGTCTACATAGTGAGTTCCAGGCCATCTGGGGCTACAGGGAGACCCTGTCTCAAAGAGACCAAAAAAAAAAAAAATGGTGAGAATTACATCAGATGTTTTGAAAACCCTTAGTCACAGGGCTTAACTACAAGAATGGCATCAGTCCAAGGTTGGACAGACAGTTCCTGGGTAGATCTTGTATTGATAGAAGTGGGTTTTATAAAAGCTTTGTGTGTGTGTGTGTGTGTGTTCATAGGGTGTGTGTGCACGTGTGCCTGCACAGGTGTGGAGGCCACAGGGCTGTATCCGGTGTTTTCCTCAATCACTCTCCACCTTATTTTTGAGACAGGCTCAGTTGCTCAGCAAACTCCAGATATCTTCCTGGCTTTCCCTTCTAAGCACTGGGATTACAGAAGTACTCCACCAAGCCCCGCTTTTAACCTGGGTGCTGGGGTCTGAACTCATTGTGCTTGCACTGCAAGGATGTTAACTCCTGAGCCATCTCCCCAGCTGGGAAACTCCAAGCTTTATTGACTTACATTATTGTTAAGGTTGATGCAAACAATTCCATTTTGAATTTAATAGTGTTATTTCTTTCACATTATCAGGAGGATCCAGAGCAGAAATGTGTGGCATTTGGTTGTCACATCTCTTGATTCCCCTTAAGTCTAGGAGAGTCCCAAGTTTCACAGACTCAGTTTGAGTTTCCTCATGTTTCCTGATGTTTGGTGTGTAATGCTGTGTTTCCGTGGTGAGATTTCCATTCACTCCATTTCTGATGTAATTGCAATCACTTGAATGATGGTAGTCTGCCAGACTTTCCCACGTCAAGTTATTTTTCCTTTGTAATTCGGTTTTTGTAGAGTGGTGCTTTGAAACTCTCAAAATCCCATTACTCATCAAATGAGTCATTATAGTTAATAAATGATGATAAATATAATTACAAAATATAACTATGACAAATATAATTAATTAATATGTTTGGCCTCACATGGAATCCTGTTTTATTTAATGTGTTGTAATGGGCTATAATCTATTTATTATCATGTTATGCTCCAGTGATGCCAGTAGTCAGTGGGTACACCTTCCAGCTGGCATATATGTGCTTCTGGAATGCCTCCATCTTTGAACTCTTCCTTACACTCTGTGTGCTCTGCCTTGCCTGTGGAGTCCCAGCTCTGGAGTTGCCTTTTCTCTTGGGAGCCCCACTTCTGTTCAGTGGAGAAGGGATGGGATCAGAAGTGGGTGCCTGTGTGCACATGGAGACCAGGTTATGACTGTCTTCAAGCCTTCAGTGACTGAGCTAGAAGACATAGATCTATCTGTGCATCTGGACTAGCAGATATTGTCTATATTTCAGTTGATTTAGATTAAAACTGGAGTCCCTATCAGTGTGTCCAGCCCAACAACAAAGGGTTCAATCTTGGTTTCTCCTTCCCACATTTCTAACCCTTGTCTTCCCTACTCAGTTCTGTGAGACCAATGGTGAATAAGAGGCACTGGCAGCTTATCAGGAAACATGGTACTCACATCCTCCTACAGAAAGCCTATCTGCCAGCTTGGCTCCTCCCCAAATACTCAGTCTCCCCTGGCACCTGGTGATCCCAGGGCCTTCTCTTTCTTATTCCAGCTTCCAGAAGGTTCCATCACTCTTTCTTCCTTCCTCCACCCTGGTCCTATCCCTTGTACTCTCTATTACAGGAAACTATAGAACCATCCTGAAGGGGCACTTCTGAACGTACATGGAGGATGGTAGGACAACAGCATAAAGTAAGAGCATCGTGGCCAAGCTGGGCTAGATGGTGAGGCCGAGACATTCTGTACTCCCTCATCAGCAGGGCTGCTCACAGGTCTATCCAGAGTGACCAACTGCAGCCTACCCTTTCTCTGGAAATCAGAAGATTCTTTCCTTCTCTTACCAGCCCCTGGTGGTAGGCTTGAGCCTGCTTGTCCAATGGGCTGGCTAGACTGATTGGAACATTTCTAGGAAATGTATAAGCCAGTTATTACTCATAGCTGTCACTTTCAAATGGTGTGATATGAGCTTACAACTAAATAATTTAGAGATGAAGGTAGTTAATGCTCTTAAATTTGTCACTTCCCCTCTGTTTTTCTGTCTTGATACTATAAATGTCTATTTTGTCTACAGAGGGGAAATATCCCACAGTGTTTTATTACTGTACATCTCTTTCCAGTTCAGTGACGTCAGACACTGGAAAATGGCTCAGGTGGGTAGGAGCCCTTATCCCACTGCAGCAAATACTATAAATCAGGCCTTGGTTTACTGTTTTATAGGTGAGGCTACACTTGAGAAAGTGATGTAAGAAAGAAAATTTTAGTAGTGCAGAGTAAAGTCAAATGTCCATTGTACCTGAAGGCAGTGGACAGTGGACGGCATAAAAAAGCAAGGAAATCTTTTCTCTAGCATTTGAAAACTATTACCAGATTCACCAAGACTTCACTTAATGAATAAAATTTGTGTAAAAATGAGAAGTAGCTGGGCATGGTGGGTAGCCCACGCCTTTGATCCCAGCACTTGGGAGGCAGAGGCAGGTGGATCTCTGTGAGTTCGAGGCCAGTCTGGTCTACATAGTGAGTTCCAGGACAGCTGGGGAACCAAAAAAAAAAAAGACAAAGAAAAGTGAGAAGTAAGTGGTTTACAAGCAGATCACATATCAGGGTTAAGGACAGTAAATTTTAAAGCATTTATTTTTATATTTGCTTACATGTGTATGTATTGTGTGTCTGTGTGAATGTGTGCCCTGTGTGTGTGCAGGTGCCTGAGGAGGCCAGAAGAGAGAGTCAGATCCACTGGAGCTGGAGTTGCAGGCAGTGACTGAGAGCTGTGTGACATGGGTGCTGAGAACTGAACTTGGGTCCTCTGGAAGAGCAGCAAGTGCTCTTAACTGCTGAACCATCTCTCCAGCTCTTAAAGACAATTCATTTAATGGGAAAATTACAGATGTTAACTAAGATATAAGTTGTCAAATCATGGCTGAATATGCATTTAATACTGATCAATAACCAAATTGTATGAGCATCAGCTTAGTATATGGAATTTATAGTTGGAGTACTGTATATTTTAACACTATTTCACATCTTTTATATCAGCAGATTATAAAAAACATGTATTTGCCAGGAGTGGTGGCACATGCCTTTAGTCCCAGCACTCAGGAGGCAGAGGCAGGTGGATCTCTATGAGATCGAGGCCAGACTGGTCTACTATATAGAGTTCCAGGCCAGCTGGGGCTATGGGGAGACACTGTCTCAACAAAACAAAACAAAAACAACACCCCCCCAACAACAAAAAATCCTCCAAAGAAAAAAAAACTCCCATATATTTGTGTATGTATGCATAGATGCTTTTTCCAGAGAGCCAGTTGTTAGACATTTACCAGCACACTATCCCTGCACTTTGCCCTGGCTGCATTAGATGCTTCTTTTTGTTGCTCTCTCTGTAGCCTGTCCAGGACTGTAACTACTCCATCTTTGTGTGTGTGTCACTTACTGAAGTTCTTAGAACAGGAAAATCTTGGTGGCTCCAACATATAAGTATGCCTAGCATTTATTTAGGTACCTTTTAAAAGATGGAATAAATGAATGAAAGGATTCAACAGTTGGGTGGGTGAAGACCATGCTCCACAGTCTCCATAACTGCTTCTTCCTGGGAGCAGACTGACTTCCTCTCATGGTGTGGTGCAATGAGTCCAATCTGACGATAAGTAGAAGGAGAACTAGCTCCTTCAGGCCTGGTCCACCAGTTGCTCCCAGGCCCTCATCCTTCCCTGCTGCAGGGAGCTTGTAGGCACCGACTTAGTCTGTTATGTGCTGCTATTTCTGAATGCCACAGACTTGTAATTTATAAGCAATAATTGTTGAATTGGCTTACGGTTCTGGAGGTCAGAAAGTTCAAGATAGAGTGACTGTGGCTGGTAAAGGCCTTCTCTCTGGGTCACAATATGGTAGAAGGTATTATATGGCAAGAAAATGTACCAGAGGAGGCAAGAAAGGGCTGAGCTCACTTAAATAACAAGACCACTGTTGGGATATTGACATGAGTACATGCATGAGGGTGGATCCCTATGATCTCAACACGTCCCAGCAGGCCCCATCTCCAGCACTGTTGCTGAATTTTGGGGGTCACATTCAAACCATAGGCTGGTATAGCACATAATGGAGAAGAAATGCCAGACCTACAGATGGCTGAGAATAAATTAACTCTTATTTCGTCAAGCCACTGAGACCACAGGGTTATTTCTAATCACAGCATGGTCTAATCTCTCCTGACTGATTCCATCAGGAGTGGGGAGATGGGAAGTGACTTGGGCCAGGCTGTAAGTATGTTGATGTCAGGGCCAGGCTCAAGCTCACCTTCATTTCCACAGACAGTTTCCATCACCAGGTATTTTCTCCTTCTGCATACTTCTTCAGTAATACAAAATGAAGGGCTAGAGAGATGGCTCAGAGGCTAAGAGCATGGACTTTTGTGGAGGACCTAGGTTTAGTTCCCAGCACCATGTCCATTGCCTCAAAGCTACCTGTAACTCCAGCTCCAGCTCCAGGGAGTCCAATGCCCTCTTCTGGCCTATGAGAGCACCTGTAGTCATTACATGCACATACCTGTACACGGACACACACACACACACACACACTATTAAATATAAAATAAATCTTAACAAAAAAGTACTTTGAAAAAAGTATTCAAAAATCCAAAACAAAGTGTGGATTGAAGATGGATTTGTTCAAGGCCCCATTTCAGACAATCTGATTAGGACCCTCCTATCATGACACCTCTGAAGGCAGCCAACCCATGCAAGAAGTGCACCACCCAGCTTCCTCTGTCATTAGAGGATCAACCCGTGAGGCTGGTGTCTGAGCCTGGAATTCCAGCTCCCATTAAAGGTTATTAGCCTGGCCCACAGGTGCCCTCCCTGCCTGTCATTCACCACTTGCCTGGATTAGATCTGGGACCCGGATGGACAAAGAGCCAATTTTAGAAGTGAGAGTCTCATAGCATGGGACTAAGACCCCAAATGCCAAACCAAACAAGCAGGACTCCCTATTCACAGCCAGTTCCCCAAACACTTGCCAAGGAACATCACAGCACAGTGTAGTGTGAGTGTAGAATGGTGCAGTACAATAAGACTAAGGCGGTATAGCATAACAAGAATAGCATGGTGTAGTGATGTGTGTGCTGTGTGGTATAATACACACAGAATTGTATAGTATAATAATTATTCTTTTTGTCTTGCTCCTTTCCAAGAAAACCTGGCCATTTTCCCTCTCTTTGACTGCAAACAGGGAGTTGAAAGTATCAGACTGGGGTCACAGAACTCCAGTGTGGGGTGAATTGAGAGTTGATGGCACATTCCTGGTTTCTAATTGCCTTTGATGACACTGGCCTTTACTCCTGGGCCCCACCCATCTCTCCTCCAGGAACTCCAGCTATGTCTCAAGGCCCAACCCACTCCCTAAAGTATTGCTGTCACCTTTGTTTTCTGTCTTCATCACTAGGATACCAGAACAAGGTCAAGAACAGGCCTTGCTCTTTTCTGCTTCTAGTTACTGTCCCCAGTGTGCAGAGTGGTGCTGTTTTGTTGAATGACTGCTGGACTTCAGGGCCTGAATGGGCAGGGACTGTGGCTCATCTCTGAGGCTCTGCTTCACTCAGGGCAGTGGGGGCCATTATTCTTGAGCACCCTCCTCTCTGACTTGCTCGGGGTCTTGGCAGGTGCTGTTTCCTCTGCCTGAGCACACTGCCTGCTTTCAGTCCCACTAGCCCTAGCTTGTCCTTCAGGTTTCTGCTTGGCCATCTTCCCTGACCAGATTCGCAGTCCTCATATTTACCCTTTCACACTATGATCACACCTTTTCATCAAAATCAGCCTGTTTTCTTATCTGAACTGCAAGCCTGGGGAGGATGCAACCCAAATGTCCTGCTCACCACTCTCTCTCAAATATATACATATATATGTATATATATTTCTATCTTTCTGTCCTCCCAAACCAGACTCTTTTGCTAAGAGAATAACAAACTCGAATTGTGAGGCCCCAGCTGCTCTTATTTTCAGCATTCACACAATTATTCAATGTAAGAACTCTTTATTGAGCACCTAGTATGTGCCAGATGCCACACAGGCAGTGAGGCTGCAAAGGTAGGATAATGGGTCCTTACCTCAAGGATATTACAGTCCAGCATCCATTCTGCACTTTGGGGCACTTCTCCCACACTGGACCTTGGCAGAAGGGTATACTTTGTTTGCTGGCCCTGTACATTGGAGTCACACAGAGGACCCCTTCAAACCCAGATTTCTAGGTCCTATCTCCAGAGTGCTTCATGCATTCAGTCTAAGTTAGCCTGGTCACTGGCATCTCTGACAAACTACCTGATGTTTATTCTGTTAGGCACTGCACTGTGACACCCACAGCCTAGGCTACGCTGTTCATAGTGAGCTCTGAGCATGGATGGTTTTGTTGTGTTTTGAAATCACTCATCTGAGTAACACTGGTGCACAAGGCTGTGGAGTCCCAGGCTAATCTCAAGCCCAAGGTTTTCAATGGAACTCAGCCTCTCTTGAGCACCCCTTAGCAGATGTGCAGTTTCCCACACTACTGGAGTTCTGAGAAAGCTGTGGCAGGGATGGCAGAGGAAGCATGGAGAACAGAGTGGGTGTTTTGGGACACAGTGTTAGGCCTGCCTTTTGGTTCTGTAAGGGACACTAGCTTGGGGCAGGATGGGCTGAGAAAGCCTGGTTTGGGGATACACAAGGGACAAGAGATGCGGCGGGGGGAGGGAGGGCCGTCCTGAGATGGCTCCTACCCCACGGTGGGTGGGATTTGGATATGGATCAGCCCATGAGCTCCAGAAAGGGCCATCTCAGCTCCAGAGGAGAGGGCACCCTCCATTCGCTTCCAGACCAGTCCCACGGCCCAGAGTACGGTGTGTGTGTGGCCCATCGGAGGGCTGGCAGCCCTCAGACTAGCACTTCCTTTTCACGGTTCCAGACAGCCCAGGGATACCGGCCACACAATCCCCTAGTGTTCTGGCTGAGCTGGGCTGGCACTGCCTCCAGGGAGGAGGCCCAGAAGAGAGGTTTTGAGAAGAGCTCTGTGTCCTCCACAGGCAAGGAGAGGAGAATGAAGCAAAAGCCCCGATGGACCGCTTTGTCCAACGTTGGGTTTCTAAGCAGAAAGTCAGACTCATCCAGCCCCAGAAAAGGAAAATAAACTCTGGACACGTATTTTTAGAACGTGGGCAACCCCTGTTGCTCAGTTCTCAGTGGAACGGAAATCTAAAACTAGTTGGTTGTGTCTCTAAGCAAGAAGCCAGCACCCACAGGCTGCTCGCAGGGCAGGAAGGGGACCTCTCCAGCATGTCAGAGGGCTCGGTCTGGCTGCAGCTGTCACTCCTGCTGCAGGTCTTGCTCCAGGTCCCAAGGGCTCTGCGGGACATTCCTGCTGCCTTTGTGGCTCCAGCGATGACCAGATGACCAACCGTGGTGGTAGAGGTATGGGCCAGGAATGTGCTCGGCCCTCCCTGATATGATCTCACTCAGGCCTTGTGATGATCCCCAAAAGTAAGTATGGCTCATGAGGCTTGCCCTACTTGTTTGGATGAAGAAAGAGACTCAGAGGCTAAGTCCCATTGTGAGCAGTTGCTTGGGGATTCAGAATCAGGCCGAGATGATAAACTTTTCTGTGAACCAGGGCTGATGTCAGTGCTGGCCACTGAGGGCAGATCCTGTGCCACAGAACTTGCCTCCGTGGGGCAGAAGTCCTTCTGGATCCAACCAGTTTAACTGCCACATAGTTCCCTGTCGGAGTTCTAGTCTCATTTCTTGCCCATGGCTCTGGCCACCGTTATCCGGCACAGCAGCCCTTGGAACCTTTCTGATCCTCTCCAAAACTTTATGCCCAGATTGAAGGTGTTCAGTCAGCTCTTTTAGTGCCTCTCCCTTCCTCACTAAACCATTGTGCCTCATGGAATCTGAAATCCAGGAGGAGTGTCAGGGCAAAAGTTTGAGATCGGGTGGGGCTGATTTATTTTTCTTTCTATCTATCTATCTATCTGTCTATCTATCATCTATCTATCATCTATCTATCTATCATCTATCTATCATCTATCATCTATCTATCTATCTAATCTATCTCTATCATCTATCTCTATCATCTATCTATCAATCTATCTCTATCATCTATCTCTTTATCTCTATCTCTATCATCTATCATCTATCTATCATCTATCATCTATGTATCTATCATCTATCTATCTATCATCTATCTATCCATCTCTATCATCTCTCTATCTCTATCTATCTATCATCTATCATCTATCTATCATCATCAGTCATATCTATCTGTCTATCTATCTATCATCTATCAATCATCTATCTCTATCATCTATCTCTCTATCTCTATCATCTATCTATCTATCTATCTGTCTATATCATCTGTCATCTGTCATCCATCTATTCAGGGTCTCATGTAACCCAGGATAGCCTCAAAATTGCTATGTATTCTAGGATAACTTTAAACTCCTGATCCTCCTGCCTTTACCTCCCAAGTGCGGGGATTACAAATGTGCATCACATCTCATTTCCAGACACAGCAAATAGTTCCCTGGAATCAAGACCCTAGGTAGATGACTGAACTGAGAAAAAAAATACTGGTTAGAAGGAAAATATGAGGTTTTTTTTTCCCCAAAGGCACAGAAGGTAGTTTATTCCCAGAAGAAATTTCTAAAAATAGCAACATGATTGAAGAAGGGTAGAGCTTCCTACGGCGGGAAACGCTCTGCTCTTTGACACAGGCCCAGCCCAGTGGAATAAAGCATAAATATCAGCCACACCACCTACAGATACAGACACTGGCAGAACTGTCATTGGTTTCCAGATGAGAGACAGGCCAGAGTTTGTACTGTGGCTATGGCTGTAATGAGAATGGGGCTAGAAATTGATGGAGGTTGTGCTGGATCGCTTTAGTGTCAACTTGACACACCTGGGTTGAGGGAGCCTCAGTTGGGGAATTGCGTCTATTGGACTGGCCTGTGGCCATGTGTGAGAGGCATCTTCTTGATGAGTGATGTGGGAGGGCCCAGCCCACTGTGGGTGGTGCCACCCCTGGGCAGGTGGGCTGTGTTGCATAAGAAAGCAGGCTGTGCAGGGGCCAGGGGAGCAAGCCAGTAAGCAGAGTTCCTCCATGGCCTGTGTTCCAGCTCCTGCCTCCAGGTTCCTGCCCTGAGTTCCTAACTTGGGCTCCTGATGAACTGTGACCCGGGTGATGTGAGATAAACCCTTTCCTCCCCAAATTGGTATTGGTCAGAGTATTTTTTCACAGCAATGGAGAAACAAACTAGGACAGAGGTGTACGGTGCCCCCTCATCCCTATCCCTCCAGAGCCTCAGCCCTGCCCAGAGGTTCCCACTGTGATCTCCCTACTTTTCCAGTATCTGCAGTGACTTCTAAGGAACTACAGGGGCAGTTGGGCAGTCTCCCTGGAGTTCCTATCTAGCTGGCTTGTGTTAGGGGCTCTGCACACAGAGCCATTCTGGGTTCCAAAACCATGTCCTTGGAGAGAGAGACGTGGAGCCAAAGGCCCTGCTTGATGTGGACCATCCAAGGTAGAGATGGGAGGCTCCCACCCCTGGTCCAGGGTCTGGTACACAGTCTCCTTTTCCCTCCTGAAGACCCGGCTTTGTGGGCTCAAGGCCAAGCTTCAAGATGACCTAGCCTTTGCCTTATCCCAAAAGAAAAGGCCCTTCTAGGGACCAGGCCATAGAAATGGGAAACAGAAGTCCAGATCAGGAATGAGCCCTCAACAGAGTTAGAGCTATGGAGAAGAGAAACTGGATGGGAAGCTGGGCCCTCCTCTTGATAACCTGGTGAGGCACAGCTGGCCCCACACCTGGGCGGAAACAAGCCTGGGAGACAACAGTGCACACCCAGGGGACGAGGGCCTGAGAGACAGTGGTCCTGGGAGGACCTGGTGATAAGAAACTTCTTCCCTAAGTGGTGCTGCAGCCCCACCTGGCAGGTGGTCAGAGGGCTAAAGAAGGTAGTATTTACCACTACTTCATGGAAGGAAGTGCTCAACTCAGCACCTATTGGTTCACTTCTCAAGCTTCAAAGATTAAGAAATCAAGTTCAAGCAGGGCTAGCTACTCTAGAGGCTGAGGCAGGAGGATGGGGAATTTGAGGTCACCCTGGGCTATTTTGTCTCAAAATACAACTTTCAAATATTTTTTTTCTTTTTACTTACTGCCTCACTCTCATAAACTGTTTTACATTATAAACATTTTGATTCTATTGGTAATCTAGCTCCAGGGTATCCAATGCCCTCTTCAGGCCTCCAAGGGTACCTGCACATATGTGGGATACATTCACACAGACACATACATATATACACATAAATTTAAAAAAAAAAACTAATTAAACAAAATAAAAGCAGAGAGAGGCCAGAAAGATGGCTCAGTAGGTAAGAGTGCTTGCTATGCAAGGATGTGAACCTGAGTTTAGATCCCCAGCTCCACGTAAAAAGGCTACTGGAATCTGTAACCCCAGCACTGGGAGTCAGGGGTGGAGACTGGAGGGTTGCTGGGGCTTGCTGGCCAGCCAGTCTAGTGTCCTCCAAGTTGGCTGAGAGTCTCAAGGGAATAAAGTGGAGTGTAGCAGAAGAGGGTGCCTGGTGCCCTCCTCTGGCCTCTACACATGTACACACAGGAAATAAAGAGCCCTACAGAATTTTCAGAAACATATAGATAGTAATTTAAATGAACATAACTAAGTTTTTTGTTGTAGTCTTTTGTGTTGTTGTTGTTGTTCTTGTTTTTAGACAGGCAGGGTCTTCCTGCAGCCCTAGCTGCCTGGAATTCACTATGTAGACCAGGCTATAAAAGGGGTGGGTAACACTAGGAGCAGCCCCCAGGAGGAGGACTCAATTTCTTTAGGCTTTGCTTCCTGTCCTCTGAACTATATGAACTTTCTGTTTAGCAACTCAAAAAGGAGGGAGGAGACACGATGAGGACTTCCATAAAAGTCTGCATGGCCCACCAGGTATTCTCCAGTCTAGAGGAGTAGAGCAGATGGCTGATTGCCGTTTGCCTCAGAAATTTCTGCCCCATCACCTGGTCCCCTGGGTGGGTCTGGCCTCGGTTCTCACTCAAGCCCTACTGCTTTGAGGTACACTGGAGTCCTGCCCATTGCAGGTTAGGAGGTCCTCACCTTAATATAGGGTCTAGAATCCCAAGCCTACCCTAAGATCCTCAGAGCCATCTATTTCCTTACTGTGCCCATACTTTTGAGCTTCAGGACTATGCAAGGGGAAGCTCTGAGCTATGGACGAGCCGCTCCTAGGTTTGGGGTAAGAATCTCCCGTCAGCTGTGGAGGTGGAGGCTGTATCTGTCCTGGCTTAGCCATGAGTAAAAATTCACATTTGGAAGCTGAGTCTAATAGAACTTAGTCACTGACAAACAGGTCACACTTCATAAACTCTAACCTCAGAGTTATGTGTGTATGAAGCAAAGTTGCCAATGGTACTAACCAAAATTCTGGAAATACCTTTAAAGGGTGGCACAGAATGAACAAGGTCATATGGTCAGGAAGTTGGCTTGTGTGCCTGTGTTTGTCTACCCTTTTCTAGGGTGACCAGGCTGATTGCAGTCCTTGTTGTCTCCAGCAGTGCTTGTTATGAAAGTAATACGGACCTTGAGTGCTGTAACATGCAGCTAGAGGCCTGACCTTGTTACAGTTGCCTCCAGGTCTCTGTGGCCTTTGTGAAATGACATAAGCCCTGGTACAGCTGCCATCAGCTTGTAGGCTGCTGTGACAGCAAGTTACAAAGATCTTTTCCGCTTCCATCTCATTCTACTGCACAAAAGTTTCCTGGTTCAACTGGTCTCTCCTTGCAGCGGTGGCACGAGAGCAGAGTCCAGGCTGCGGCGGCCGGAGTCATGGCTGGACAAGCATTTAGAAAGCTTCTTCTGCTGTTTGACAGTACTGGCTGGAAGGAGTGTGGCTGAAGCTGTCACCAAAGGTGGCATTACGCTTCCAGGAAAGTCTCAAGGAGAAGTACTGCAAGCAACTGGAGCAGCTGTGGTGGGATCAGGCTCTAAGGAAAGGGTGGAAAGATTCAACCAGTTAGTGTGAAAGCTGGAGACAAAGTTCTCCCAGAGTACGGAGGCACCAAAGTAGTTATAGACAACGAGGATTATTTCTTATTTAGAGACGGTGACGTTCTTGGGAAGTATGCAGACTGAAACCACTGTTGAAATGGCATCACACAAAGCTGCCCATTCCACTGAAGCTCTGAAATATTTCATCATGTAAATAATTTCCATGCCTCCTTTTATAATAAACTGATGATATCTAAACTGAAAAAAAAAAAACCAAAACAAAACAAATGTTTCCTGGTCCACGAAATTTGATAGACTTTATCCCTTTTTTCTTGTTCACTGCTTGGTGTGGGAACTGTTGAGCTTGGAAAGATGGTTTCTGCCTTAGGAGGCAAGAAGGAAAATCTTGCCCAGCCTGGGACACTGTATGTGTCTCCTGCTTGTCTTGACTTATAAACTTAGCCATGTTCTTGGGCTGGAGAGATGACGACTCAGTGGTAAAGAGCACTTGCCGCTCTTCTAGAGGATATAAGTTCTGTCCCCTGTGCCCATGATGAGCAGTTCACAACCACTTGTAACTCTAGCTTCAGGGACTCTGACACACTCTGTAGGCACTATATTCACATGTGCATACACACACACACACACCTATAATTAAAACTAATGTTTTTTGTGGAGAGATGGCTCAGCGGTTAAGAGCACTGACTGCTCTTGCAGAGGACCCTGGTTCGATTCCCAGCACCCGCATGGCGACTATGAACCGCCTTTAACTCCAGTTCCAGGGGAATCCAAAGCTCTCTTCTGACCTCC